>NW_028013506.1:0-784 GCF_054177405.1 Leptonychotes weddellii
CTTCTCTCTTAGGGTTTGCGTGCTAGAGCTTGTGCCAGACCATAAACAAGGACTCAAATAAAACAGATTGTAAAAAGGGCTGTGAAGGATGTAAACTGTTACAAACTACATGGCTAGTTACAGTATTTCAAGAAAATTGTTTACCATGCTAACTTGAACATCCTAAGTGCCTTCTCCATGTGCACACACAGGGTCAGACCTCTAAAAAGTGGTGGTGTTACTTTTTCTAGACTGACGGCTGTGTTGAATCAAGGTGGGATGGGGGAGGTTTTCCATGCCAGCGTAAATAGAGGGCTATTCTCTTGGTTTCAGACCCTCATTCCCAGAATGAAATGCTCACCTGCCCCCTCAACCTCCACCCCAAAACCCCTCCTACAGAAATTTTGGAGCCATCACTGATTCAGTGGTAGGTAGCCTCCTAACAGAGTGGCGACTTAATACTCAGACATGCGTATTGAGAATTTAGAGGAAATGGCAACATTTTAGAATAAGTAACTGTAAAATGTGTTCCCTTCCCCACTGCCCTGGCTGGTGCTTATTCTGCAGCTCAGCTACTTTTCTTGGAAGCAGGATGGCCGAGGGGAGGAAGAATGTCTCTCGGATTTAAGCTTTGAAGAGACCGAGTTCAAACCGCCAGAATTGGACTCGCATTTTTTAATTTCCCGGGATGCCGGGTCCTGTGGCGTCCTTGGGAAACTGCCCCCTGCCCCCTTCCACCCCAGAGCTGCTGGAGTCCGGGGCCATCCTGCCTCGCTGTGAGCCCCAGGAGGTGGTTGTGCCCTTC
>NW_028013507.1:0-784 GCF_054177405.1 Leptonychotes weddellii
AGAGGGAGGATTCCGGCCCAGATCTGGCAGCCTCTGAGGCCTCCTGCCACACCCACAGGGGCGATGCTGAGGGCGCCTGCAAGTCTCCATCCTCCCCTTGTCTGCTGCTCGGGTCCTCACTGGACCTGTCCTTAAATGGCCCAGTACTCTGCAGGACCCCCCTTCCCTGCCCCCGTATGCTATGGTGTGGCCCGACCCCCCAGGTCGATGCACAGGGAGCAGGAGGGACGTGTCCCTTGCATAGAAGCTTCTGCAGCCTCCGTGAAAGAGGAAGGACATACTGCATACAGCCTCCATCAGCCGGGGGCCCTGGTGGCCCCATTGACAAGGGCCATCTGCTGAGCTCACTGGACATGTGGTTCTGGGGAGAAGGAACATGGCTGTGTCAGGTGGGGGAGTGTGGGGCTCCTTGTTCCTGCCACACACGGGGTTTGTAAAATCCCTTCTACCTGTTCTGGGGGGGAGGGTGGTTACGGATTCGAGCCCGAGGGTCAGGCAAGTCCTCTGTCTCCTGATGGGTGTGGGGTGGGGGTGAGGCTGAGGACAAGCTGATGTCCAGGATGACACATCTACTTCATAAGGTGGCCCTGAGCTCGGGGAGAGTGGGGGGCGGGGGGAGGGTCTCACTCCGTCCCTGAGGCTCCCCTCACTCTGCCCCTGACTCGCTGCTCTCCACGGAGGACAGACTTTCATTAGTGGGTCTGGGGTTACCCCCAGGAGAGCCCCTTTCTCCTCCTAATTGGGAGCCAGCTGTCTACAGGGGACCCAATCTCTTGCATGTGAC
>NW_028013508.1:0-784 GCF_054177405.1 Leptonychotes weddellii
AAGGAAGGACAGTCTACAGTATGTAATTTTATCTTTACTTACAGTGTTTTTTCATCCTTCCTGATACTCCAAGTTTCCTCCTCATATTGTTTCCCTTCTGTTTAAGAGCTTCCTTTAGCCATTTCTTTAGGGTAGGGCTGTTAGCAACAAATTATTTTAATTTACCATAATATTCCATTGTATATATATACCACATCTCAGAATTTGTGGGAAGACCTATGGGGTCTCAAGATGAACATGACATTGAGGATGACCTCACTCGTCTTTGTTCCACTAGTATCTGCTAAAAACCTTTCATACAAGCCCATACGATTTTGTGAAAGGGTCAAGGTCATTCTCATTGGGTTGGGTGCTGCAGGTCTAGGTCCAGATTCTCTCTAGGAACACCATATAGCCATCCATCCTGCCAGCATCAATGACCATACAGTACCCACATGCACCAAAGTAGTATGTAATGTCTCCTCCAGCAAGAAAATTACACCCAAGTTCGTAATTGTCTTCTAGATTCAAGGAAGCCTGCTATTTAGCATTTCCCCAGTAAGCCTCACAAATTTAATTACACAATTACATAACACCTTGCTCATTAAAAAAAAAAAAACTAGGTGTTTAGGACCCCTGGTGTATGCATGTGTGCATGTATATTCCCCTAACATAGGCCTATGTGTGTGCCTGTATACACACATATACATATATGCATGCATATAAGCATTTGTTATGTATGTATATGTATGTGTATACACACACAAATATGCATGTGTATTCTTTATATTCTTAAAATATTTTA
>NW_028013509.1:0-784 GCF_054177405.1 Leptonychotes weddellii
ATGCAGGTTATAGTTTTACCTAAGAGTGATTTCTTTTATCTTATTAAAAAGGAAATATTAGTGAAACACCACATAAATCTTAATATTACACAATGGCAAAACAAAAAATGTTTCTAATTTTTAGTGAATTGAAATTATTGAATAACTTCTTTTGGCTTACTTCATTTTTCTTTGATTAAAGGGCTTTGGAAATGGAATTTCATTTTGCACCTGAAATAATATGAGTTTTAAAGTTAGAAAATCCTGGGGCACCCAGGTAGCTCAGTCAGTTAAGCGTATGCCTTCAGTTCAGGTCATGATCCCAAGGTCCTGGGATTGCACCCCACATCAGGCTCCCTGCTCAGCTTATGCTCTCTCTCTGTCTCTCTCTCTTTCTCTCAAACAAGTAACTAAAATCATTTTTAAAAAAGTTATAAAATCCTGAGTCCCATTTTTTAATTTTAATTTTTAATTTTATTGTTATGTTAATCACCATACATTACATTAGGGTTTTTTTTGTATTGTGCCATGACTTTAATTTAATTTTTTTTATTATGTTATGTTAATCATCATACATTACATCATTAGCTTTTGATGTAGTGTTCCATCATTCATAGTTTGTGTATAACACCCAGTAGTACGTGCCCTCTTTAATACCCATCACCAGGCTAACCCATCCCCTACCCCCCACCCCTCTAGAACCCTCAGTTTGTTTCTCAGAGTCCATAGTCTCTCATGGTTCATCTCCCCCTCTGATTCCCCCCCTTCATTTCTCCCTTCCTGCTATCTTCTTCTTCTTCTTCTT
>NW_028013510.1:0-784 GCF_054177405.1 Leptonychotes weddellii
ACACATAGATCAGTGGAACAGAATAGAGAGCCCAGAAATGGACCCTCAACTCTGTGGTCGACTGATCTTCAGCAAAGCAGGAAAAAATGTCCAGTGGGAAAAAGACAGTCTCTTCAACAAATGGTGTTGGGAATATTGGACAGCCACATGCAGAAGAATGAAACTGGACTATTTCCTTATACCACACACAAAAATAGACTCAGAATGGATGAAAGACCTAAATGTGAGACAGGAATCCATCAAAATCCTTGAGAAGAACACAGGCAGCAACCTCTTTGATCTCAGCTGCAGCAACTTCTTCCTAGACACATTGCCAAAGGCAAGGGAAGCAAGGGTAAAAATGAACTATTGGGACTTTATCAAGATAAAAAGCTCTTGCACAGCAAAGGAAACAGTCAACAAAACCAAAAGACAACCAACAGAATGGGAGAAGGTATTTGCAAATGACATATCAGATAAAGGGCTAGTATCCAGAATCTATAAAGAACTTATCAAACGCAACACCCAGAGAACAAAGAATCCAATCAAGAAATGGGCAGAAGACACGAACAGACACTTTTCCAAAGAAGACATCCAAATGGCCAACAGACACATGAAAAAGTGCTCAACATCGCTCGGCATCAGGGAAATCCAAATCAAAACCTCAGTAAGATACCACCACATGGCAGTCAGAATGGCTAAAATTAACAAGTTAGGAAATGACAGATGTTGGCAAGAACGTGGAGAAAGGGGAGCCCTCCTACACTGTTGGTGGGAATGCAAGCTGGTACAGCCACTTTGGAAA
>NW_028013511.1:0-11584 GCF_054177405.1 Leptonychotes weddellii
AGTCCCGCATCTGGTCTCTGCTCCACAGGAAGCCTGCTTCTCCTTCTCCCACTCCCCCTGCTTGTGTTCCCTCTCTCGCTGTGTCTTTCTCTGTCAAATAAATAAATAAAATCTTAAAAAAAAAAAAAGAAATAGTTTGTTACATTTTCTTATCTCAAATATTCTTCATGTAGCTGCTCATGGTCATTTGGAATATCATGAATTGACTGCCACCCAGCTTTCATTAAACTGTTTCCAATAATGCAAGACTTATTAAGCATCTTGTGTTGAAACATGTTTCCATTTTTTTCTTTGTATAGTATAATAAGATAGAAATATTATATTTGCTCACCAGCCTATGTACTCCTGTACAGTTCATATTTGTGACTATTTCTATAATAATTAGATGGAGAGTAAATAAAATTAAAGATACTTAATATAAATGTTTACACTCAAGACACACTGCCCATATTAAAGTGTCCGTAGATCTGGTGCTCATCTCAATGGGCAACCAACAGATGGAGTGCTCTTTTTGTCACATTATTTTGGAGCTTATAAATGTGCCTAGTGGGAATTCCATTACTTGCACCAGCTGCACAGGTGACCTCCTTGCCTTCCACTTGCCAGATTCAGAATATATGAGGCAGTTTTAAGCATGATTTTAAAATACAACATATGCAAATATGGCCATACTTGACGTATTTACTCTAGTGCAAAAAAAAAAAAAAAAGTCCTTTTTACTTTAACCCCTGGAATTATGGGACATATGGTTTTCCATCTCCTGAGTCTTTTTGCAAAAGAGGTATTTAATGACCTTCCAAATCAGGAGAAATTTTAAAGTCTTTTTTTTAAATACATACAGAAGGGAAATACGGCTTCTTTTCTGTGGGAAAACTTCATAAAGAGTTCTTATTTTCTTATCAAAGAGAATTAAATGATTAAAAGAATTTGAGAGACTTCTGGAAGGTATGCTCAACCTGGAAATATCTTCTTTCGCAATGCCTGAAAGTTCTCCCTTAGTGATGCCTTATTTGCAATTCAGCAGTCTCTGTCCAGGCCCCCTTTTTATAAAATGCAAAAAGCAGAGCCAAGACTGAAATCAAATTTCATTTGCTACAATGGTCTTGCAACTTTTCCCAACAACAATCTGCTTTCCTTGGAGAATAATCACTAACGAAGTACAGTTGACCCTTGATGCCAATGGCCTTGCACACTCAAAAATCCATGTATAACTTTTGACTCCCCCCAAACTTGACTACTAATAGCCTCCTGTTGATCAGAAGCCTTACTAATAACATAAACCATCAATTAGCACATATTTTGTATGTCATATAAATTATATGCTGTACTTACAATATAGTAAGTGCTTACAATAGAGTAAATATAGTAAATACAATAAATATTTACAATAAAGTAAGCTAAAGAAAATGTTATTAAGAAATTATCATATGGTTTCAGTGGAACATAAGGAATAGTGCAGAGGACTACAGGGGAAGGGAGGGAAATTGAATGGGAAGAAATCAGAGAGGGAGACAAACCATGAAAGACTCTGGACTCCGGGAAACAAACTGAGGGTTTCAGAGGGGGGAGGGTATGGGATAACAGGGTGATGAGTATTAGGGAGGGCATGTGTGGTGATGGGCACTGGGTGTTATATGCAACTAATGAATTGTTGAACACTACATCAAAAATTAATGAGGTATTATATGTCAGCTAATTGAACATAATAAAAAAAGAAATTAAAAAAAGAAATCAACTCCTTAATTTCTCTTTCTTCTGTCTCGTTGTTGGTGTATAAGTAATGTATGGTGGTTAACATAACATAATAAAATAAAATTAAAAAAAAAAGAAATCATAAGGAAGAAAGTACATTTACAACACTGCACTGTATTTTTTTTTAAATCTGCATATAATGGGGCTCCTGGGTGGCTCAGTCATTAAGCATCTGCCTTCGGCTCAGGTCATGATCCTGGGGTCCTGGGATCAAGCCCCGCATCGGGCTCCCTGCTCAGCGGAGAGCCTACTTCTCCCTCTCCCACTCCCCCTGCTTGTGTCCCCTCTCTTGCTGTGTCTCTCTCTGTCAAATAAAATTAATTAATTAATTAATTAAATAAAATCCACATATAAGTCGACCTGCACAGTTCAAACCCATGTTGTTGAAGGGTCAACTGTAACTGTGAAGGAGTTTGATTTCTAAGTGAGAAGAAAAAAATCAGTACATGAAAACATTGAACAAAAAGAGGTGAGGACATAGGGAAAGGGGAAAAGGCACAGGTAAAGAAGCTGGGAACAACACCTACTGTCAAAGGAATGACATCTACTTCAGTTTGCCTCAGTTAGCCATGACTTGAGTTTGACTTCGAGTAAGAACTCTGTCTACAATGTCACCTAGCAGTAACCTATTCTACCTTAAAGACCTCCTGTCTGAAATTCCACTTCAATGTTCCCTGTTTACATAAGATATTACAATACGGCAGATTGGACTGAATTAGAAATGGAACATCCAGCTATTTTCATATGCTACCTTATTGAGTGCGTTGTAAAATAACCTTTCAAAATATTGTAGTAGCTGTGAGCACCTCTAGCACCAGAGTGTAAACCATTTCCCACTAAAAGAAATATAGCTCCTTGAATAAATGGCTCATTCCAAGTCTAGGGCCAAAGATGCATCAAGATGAGTCTGGGGGATGGGGCGCATGGGTGGCTCAGTCTGTTAAGCATGTGCCTTCAGCTCAGGTCATGATCTCAGGGTCCTGGGGTCGAGCCCTGTGTTGGGATCCATGCTCAGTGGGGAGTCTGCTTCTCCTCCTCCCTCTGCCTCCTCCGCCCCACTTATGCTCTCTCCCTCTCTCTCTCTCTCAAATAAATATAAAAAATCTTTAAAAAAAAAAAAAAAGATGAGTTTGGGTCATCCTTTTAAAAGGAAGCTTTCAACAATAAATGAATTCACATCAAAGGGAAATAGGATCCCTTAAACAAGCCCCCACGGGCCTAAAGGAAATCAAAAAGAACAATAACTGCAATGGGTTGAAACACATCAGTGCTCTGAACCAGTAAAACACATATAAATGCTATGGACAAATAAAAAGGAGGAGGAAACCATTCTTGGTTAAGATAAATTGAGCACTGGGCATTGTATATAAGTGTTAAATCACTAAATTCTACACCTGAAACTAATATTACACTGTACATTAACTGGAACTTAAATAAAAACTTGAGATTAATCAATTAACTAATTAATTTAGCAGACATACAATCAAATGCATTATTTAGTCCTTGCTGAAAGATACTGTTTCAAATAAACTAACTGTAAGAAGACATGGGGGCAGCTTGAATATGGACTGGTATTGATATTAAGGAATTATTGTTAGTTTTGCTGAGTGCAATAATGGCTTGGTGGTTATATTTAAAAAATAAAACAAAACAAAATAGAACCTACCAAGGAGGCAAACAGAATTATTTTCATATGAAATACCTGATTTCAGGAATTTGCTTTAAAATATTCCAGCAAAAAAAAAAAAAAAGGTGGAGTCAAGGAAATAGATGAAATAAAATTAGCCAACTCTTTATATTTATTGAATCTGGGCAATAGATGCATGGAGGTTGATGTACTATGTACTGTATCTTTTTATTTAGAAACTATATATTTAAATTTTTAATTTTATTTAAGTAATCTTTAAAATGAAATTATTTTAAATTTATTAAATACCAAAATTTAAAATTTTATATAAGGCTTTTTATTCATTGCATTATTATACCTACACCTACATGACACCAAAAGAATGAATTGGGGTGAGAAAGACTTTGTGGTAGCCAGCCTTCAAGATGACTACTACTGGTCCTCGCTCCTGGTATTCACACCCCTGCATAGTCCCCTTCCACATTGTCTCAGGGTTGGTCTGGGAGACTGACAGAAACCAGTAAGAGTGGTGGTATGTGACTTCTAATGCTAGATAATAAAAGACATTCATGCTTCTGCTTTACTCTCTTGGATCACTCACTCCGGGGAAGTCAGAAGCCATGTCATGATGATATTTAAGCAGTTCCATCAAGAGGTTTATGTGGCACAGAACCGAGGCCTTCTGCCAGCATCCAGTACCACCTGCCAGCTATATGACTGAGCCCTCTTAGAAGCAGATCCTCCAGGCCTAGGTAAGCCTTTGATGACTGGAGTACTGACCAATATCTTGACTACAACTTCAGGAGAGACCCCAAGCCAGAACAGCCCAGTTAAGCCACTCTGGATTAGTCAGCATTCAATCAGAGAAGTAGAACCAGTAGGCAATATATGGGTTTATGACAAGGAATTGGCTTATGAAATTGTGAGGGCCGGCTTAGCAAGTCAGAAGTCCGGCTTAGTTTGCAATCAGGAAGGAAGGAAAGATCACAAGCAGGCTGGAACCCCAGGGACGAAGACCAAAGCTGCTGTTCACAGGTAGTCAGGAAGAGAAAATCACAAACAAGCAAGCAAAGCAAGCAAGGTGGGACTCCATGGACACAGGCAGAAGCTGTTGACCACAGACAGGAGTCTCTCTTTCTCTCTCAACCCTCCAGCTCTCACGAGACACCACTCTAGTCACCTACCCTATCTGGAAACATGCTAGAAAGGAAATTCTGAGGACTATGGTGTCGCCTAGCCAAGCTGACATAGTCCAAATTCCTGACCCACAGAAACTATAAGATAATAAATACCTGTCACTGTTTTAAGCCTTTGGGTTTTAGGTAATTTGTCGCACAGCCATAGAGAACTAATACACATTTGACTGAATCAATTATCTGGGATCAAGGATAGCAACTAATGAAAAGCTATTGCCTAAGGTCACTTGAGTTTTATTAGATTTGTACTTAATTCAAATAATGACTGTAAGTTTATAACATATGTGTGTAGGTGTGGCTGGGGCGTGCTTATTTATGGATGTGGTTGGGTTTAAATACAGCCTTCAGGGACACCTGGGTGACTCAGTCAGTTAAGTGTTCTGCTCAGGTCATGATCCCAGGGTCCTGGGATCGAGTCCTGCATCAGGCTCCTTGCTCGGCGGAGAGCCTGCTTCTCCCTCTGCCTGCCACTCTGCCTACTTGTGATCTCTCTCCCTCTCTCTCTGACAAATAAATAAATAAAATCTTTAAAAAAAAAAAATGATACAGCCTTCATCAGAATCGGACTAGCAGAATAACAAAGTACAGGAAGACATTTTGATTATCTCTAAAACACCCCACTGGACTTAAAAACTTGCTGGGGAATAAAGTAAAAAGATGTACAAACCTCAGTTAACCCAACCTCCCTGACCTACAAGGTCTCAACCCTGAAATGATCCTCTACCTTAGGTGAGGTATGAAAGGGAACAGATTTTATAGTCAGACACACCTGGGCTCTTGTCCCGACTCCATCTCTTACCAGTTGTGTGACCTTAGCCATTTTACATAACCTTCTTGCTATAAACTGAGTTGTCTTCCACCAAAATTCGTATGTTGAAGCCCTAACCCCTAGTACCTTAGAATGTGGCTGTATTTGAAAATAGGAACTTTAAAAAGGTGACTAAGTTTAAGTGAGGTAATAGGGTGGGAACTAATCCAATATAACCAGTGTCCTTATAAGAGGAGAAAGAGACACCAGGGGGAACTTGTACTGTGGAAAGACTATATTGAGGACACAGCAAGAAGGTGGCCATCTGTGAGCTAAGGAGAAAGGCCTCAAGAGAAATAAAACCTGCCAATACCCTGATCTTGGACTACCAGTCTCCAGAACAATGAGAAAATTTATTTCTATTGTTCAAGCCACCCAATCTGTGGTATTTTGTTTTGGCAGCCCTTAGCAAACGAATACACTTCCTGAGCCTCAAATTCTGCATCTATAAAATAAGAATATCTATAGCTCCCAGGGTCTACACCTGCCTTTAGGTGTCAGGGTCTTTGGGGGTTTAAAAACAGACAAGAATGTTTGGTCAAGAAGAATCTTAGATTTTGGGGTGCCTGGATGGCTCAGTCGGTTAAGCGTCTGCCTTCTGCTCAGGTCATGATCCTGGGGTCCTGGGATCAAGCCCCACATCGGGCTCCTTGCTCTGCAGGGAGCCCGCTTCTCCTTCTCCTCCCCGCTTGTACTCTCTCACTGTCTCTCCTTCTCTCTCTCTCAAATAAATAAATAAAATCTTTAAAAAAAAAAAAAAGAAGAAGAAGAAGAATCTTAGATTTTATTGAAGGAATGAGGACCAGCATTGGGAGTCAGGTCATGTTCCAGTTCACACCTGACTCAGAGATTTTATTAAGCCAGAATGTTACCATATTTTCCCAGTCTTCTCTGAGAAAACACCCCCTGCAAACACCCACATAACAAGGGGCTATCTTGTCCATGGGCTGTATTTGCTATGATAGTCCATGATTTAAGAGAACCAACTTGGGTTCTCCATTGTTCTTTGAAGAAGGCGCTTACCGGAGTTTTCACATTAGTGAACCTGGTTCGTATCAGAGAAATGAGAGAAGGAGGAGAAGGTGTTTGTTAGGAAGTAAGAAGGGTTTGCTAAAGAAATTACTTGAAGCCACAGGAAGATATAATAAATCGCCATTCTGCAAATACCTGGACATTCACAGCCACAAAAAGCCATTCTGCTGCCATCCTTAGGGGAAACTGGAGAAAGCAAAAAGATAAACTTTCCATCTGTCAAGTTCACTTCCAATTTTAGTTTCGTATTAAAATTCCACATGATTAGGGGCGCCTGGGTGGCCCAGTCGTTAAGCGTCTGCCTTCGGCTCAGGTCATGATCCCAGGGTCCTAGGATCGAGCCCCGCATCAGGCTCCCTGCTCAGCGGGAAGCCTGCTTCTCCCTCTCCCACTCCCCCTACTTGTGTTCCTGTTCTCACTGTGTCTCTCTCTGTCAAATAAATAAACAAAAAATCTTTAAAAATTAAAAATTAAAAATAAAATAAAATTCCTCATGATTAATAACTGTTTACTATTAATAGCTATGTAGTAGCCTCAGAAGGTTATTATAAGGATTACTACAATGACTTATAAGGCACCAAAATATAGGAGATGCTCAATAATGCTCAGTCCCTTCTTCCCTCAGTGCACCAAAGTCAATTCCTTGTACAAATTTTTATATCCTCAGCCTTCTCCTGTATGTCCCAATACACATACACACACACCTCTTAACCTGGTGTTTTTGAAGAAGACAAATAAAAGAAGGCTCCATCAGGAAATTCTATGAGGTGAGGGATTTTCAAGGGATATGTCATTTCCCCACAAAGGAACTCACCAAAAGTTGTCTTCTCTGCTTGGAGACCTAAATGACACTGTCTCTCATCTAATGGCTAGATTTGGCTCAGCTGGGCTGTCCAGCACTCTCCCCTCTGAGGTCCCACCCCCTTCAGTCCTGACGTGAGCAAAGCGTCCCCAGGCACATGGCCTGAACTGCAAGCCCAGGTCCACAACGATATGATTTATCCCTCATGGTCTACTTCACAATGCCCCTTCAGGAACACAGAAGCCATTAAGCCTGGATTCAAATCATATGGTTCAAACCCAAAATGACTTTAACATTTGTTCCTTTCAGAGACCTGCTTGACAGAGTTTTATAAGCACAGTTTATATTGGGCAGGATTTCAGAGTCCATACCTTCTCCCTTTTTTCTCCTGGCAAGGAAAAGATTTGGGAACAATACATATCTGTTCAGCCCAGGAAAAAGAGGGGGAACGGGAATGTATATATGTCACTTTAAAAAAAAAAAAAACACTTAAACCCAGCACACAGTACACAGAAAGATGCCTCCAGAAACTGGAAAAGGATAAACCTGAGCACATTTAATATTAGAATCTGGCAAACAGTTCTAAATGTTGGTTTCCAAATCACTGCCCTAGAATCATTTCTTTCTCTCAGCTCATGGATACCAGGGAGCCAGTGGACCAGAGAAGGTGGATGGATAATTGGGCAGCAGCACAACTCATTTCTCAGTTGGCAACCTTTTAAAGCCTTGTAAATCCTAAACAGCAACTGGCCTTTCCATTCCTCCTTTTCCTCCTTCTGGCTGATGCCTGCAATAGCCTCTGTTCTGATGGGCCTGCAAACTCTGTCCACTGCCTGTATCTGGAAAAACACCCAATGCAAACCATCTAAACATAAACAACAAGCCATTTAATAACACAGATTATTTCCTGGTACCCAGGCTTCTGCCTAATGGTAAAATCCTGTTTTCAGCTTGGGCTGCAATAAAGGAAGTTGTTCACCTCGTGAAAGATGGTGAAATAAGACAGTCCTTCCTTTGGTCAGCAAGTCTACAAAGAAAGCAGAACCTATAACCAAGCCTCCAGCGCTCAGCACTGGGGAAAGGCAGAACTGTGGTGCTGCACAAACCAAGTAGGAGTTCTCAAGTTCATAAGGATTTGCAGCAGGCTCTTTGTAGAGCCATTTTTGAGGGTGCAAATCTTAGCAACGCCGAAATGAAAAATGTGGTATTTAAAACATGAATTCTCAATTCTGGCTGTACTACATGAGGATCAATCACCTGGGGAGATGCTTTTAAATATAAATGCCTGGGTCCCATCCCCAGAGATTTTGCACTCTTTAAACAAAACAAAAAAACTTCACCAGGAATTCTGATGTACAGCCGAGATTGGGAACCACTGACTTACAATGGGGAGAAACCTTATAAACAGAAACCAGAGATCAGAACCCTGGTTTCAGAAAGAAACATCCCAGAGCAGATCCACCTGACAGATGAAAATCAGCAAGATCTGGACAGCAAAGTGAGAGCAACCTGCATTACCCCCATGATCTGCAATAGCTCCATACTGGAAAATGCAGGCTTTTTGTATCAAAACTATATATATACATGTTATTATATGTACAGTCATTGTTTAGTAGAGTGTCCAGCTGAGCCAAAACTGGAATGCAAAGTCTAGTTCCTCACTACTCAAAACATAGTCCTTAGACCAGCAGTGTTGGCATCACCTGGGAGCTTGTTAGAAATGGACATTCTCAGGGATGCCTGGGTGGCTCAGTCAGTTAAGCATCTGCCTTCGGCTCAGGTCATGATCTCAGGGTCGTGGGATCGAGCCCCGCATCAGGCTCCTTGCTCAGTGGGAAGCCTGCTTCTCCCTCACCTTCTCCCTCTGCCTGCCACTCCCCCTGCTTGTGCTCTCTCTCGCTATCTGTGTCAAATAAATAAATAAAATCTTTAAAAAAAAAAAAAAGAAGACAGAAATGGACATTCTCAGCCCCACCCCAGTCCTGCTGCATCAGAATCTGCATTTTAGCAAACTACTGTCAGGTAATAAATTCGCTCATTCAAGTTTCAGAAACAGTGGTCTTGCTGTTTGTGGAACTGACAAGTTAGTGATCCCTCCAGAGACTTGTTTTTATGAAGTGATAGGAAGGATGGATGGGAAGTTGCTCTGTTTGTTTTGTTTCTGATTTGGTTTAATTTGCTAAAGAATAAGGGTTTTACAGTCTTCAAAAAGTTAAAAATAGAACTACCCTACAACCCAGCAATTGCACTACTAAGTACTTACCCGAAGGATACAAAAATACTGATTCAAAGGGGCACATGCATCCTGATGTCTATAGCAGCATTATCAACAATAGCCAAATTATGGAAAGAGCCCAAATGTCCATTGACTGATGAATGGATAAAGATGTGGTATATTGGACTATTGAACTATTACTCAGCATAAAAAAGAATGAAATCTTGCCATTTGCAACAATGTGGACAGAGCTAGAGAGTATTATGCTAAGTGAAATAAGTCAGTCAGAAAAAGACAAATATATTATTTCACTCATATGTGGAAATTAAGAAATGAAACAGATGAACATAGGGCAGAAAAAGAAAAGAGGCAAACCAGAAAATAGACCTTTTTTTTTTTTTTTAAGATTTTATTCACCTATTTGACAGAGAGAGACACAGTGAGAGAGGGAACACAAGCAGGGGGAGTGGGGGAGGGAGAAGCAGGCTTCCCGCTGAGCAGGGAGCCCGATGTGGGGCTCAATCCCAGGACCCTGGGATCATGACCTGAGCCGAAGGCAGACGCTTAACGACTGAGCCACCCAGGCACCCTCAGAAAATAGACTCTTAATTATAGAGAACAAACTGAGGGTTACTGGAGGGGAGGCAGGTGGGTATTAAGGAGGCACTTATGATGAACACTGGGTGTTGTATGTAAGTGATGAATCACTAAATTTTACACCTGAAACTAATATTACATTGTATGTTAGCTAACTAGAATTTATTTCTTTTTAAGATTTTTTTTTTTTTTGAATCAGAGAGAATGAAAGAGAGAGAGCAAATGAGAGGGGGGAGGGTCAGAGGCAGAAGCAGGCTCCCTGCCGAGCAGGGAGCCCGATGCAGGACTCGATCCAGGGACTCCAGGATCATGACCTGAGCCGAAGGCAGTCGCTTAACCAACTGAGCCACCCAGGCGCCCAGCTAACTAGAATTTAAATAAAAAGTTGAAACAAACAAACAAAAAGAAGGGTTTTAGTGCATGGGTGTTTGAAGAGAAAGGAGGAGACAAGGACAAAGGAAGATGTGGTGTTCTAGAAGCCCCAGTAGAAAAATGATGATAATGAGGATGAGGATGATGACGAGGATGATGATGAAGTCAACAGGTAAAGGAGGGCTTTTCCTTAAAGGCTCGGTGAGAACCTGGTCACAAAGGGGTGTATTTCCAGAACCCAGATGACAAACCAAGACAGGAAGGAGAAATCTCCCCAGTGCTGTCCACAGCCCAGCACTGCACTAACACAGCCAGGATTGCTGGATGGGCAGCACAGGCAGATAGCCTTGGCACATCCACTGGCATTTTCAAGATGTGTATCAACCTGAGAGGCCATGGTAAGGCTCTTCGTCAAGGCAGCCACAGTACCAGCAGAATGACTAGAATTGTTCCTGCGTACATGTGCCTGGCATGTAGCCGGCATTCAACAAATACTTGTTGAATGGATGGGTGGATGGATGCAGGACACCACCAGGAGACTTTAGGAATCATTAGAGGGAGAGAATCTGCAGGGGAACTGAGTCCTATGGAAATGGAGATGGCACAAAGAATCATCAAAGTGTAAAGATGAATTTATGTGCCCTCATTTGTATCCATAGACAGTGCAGTGTGTCATCATGAAGTCCATATCAAAGAATTCCCAGGGGGTGTCACATCAAGAGATCCTTGGAGTAAGTGGACACTCACCTGACCATTACTGCAAAAATCATGGTCCCCCAAACGTGTTATTCTGAAAATTGGTAAAGAAAAAAATAACGAAGCATTTATTCTGCCTGCCTACTCTCCATGTGCAAGCAGCTGAATAGTCAATGAAAGTTCTTAGTAAGAAAATCCCAGTGTTGGGAAAGCTAGATGTCCACAGACAGAAGAATGAAATTGGACCCCTCTCTTACACCACTTACAAAAATTAACGTGAAATGGATTAAAGACTGAAATTTAAGACCTGAAATCATAAAGCCCTTAAAAGAAAACAGGGGAGGGCGCCTGGGTGGCTCAGCTGGTTAAGCGACTGCCTTCGGCTCAGGTCATGATCCTGGAGTCCTGGGATGGAGTCCCGCATCGGGCTCCCTGCTCAGCAGGGAGTCTGCTTCTCCCTCTGACCCTCCCCCCTCTCATGTGCTCT
>NW_028013512.1:0-784 GCF_054177405.1 Leptonychotes weddellii
GGGTCATGATCCCAGGATCCTGGGATGGAGCCCCGCATAGGGCTCCCTGCTCAGCGGGAAGCCTGCTTCTCCCTCTCCCACTCCCCCTGCCTGTGTTCCCTCTCTTGCTGTGTCTCTCTCTGTCAAATAAATAAATAAAATATTAAAAAAAAATGCATCCATGAGAAGGTTAACCCCATTAATCCTTTTTAAAATGTTTACTCTGTGAAATATTTTGAGATACCATGTTGTCTACACACACGATTCTAGTGGATGTTATGAAGACTATTACGATTCTGCAGGCTGGACTGGCTTCTATAGTAACTACAAATATCCAGGGAACGCACAGCTAATAAAAGAACAACCTAGTACTCCCAGGAGGGTCAAGTCCTCATGGCCTGTGAGGATAATAAATAGATTGGAGATACTGGGATTGAAGAAGAGATGTCCTATGTAATCACACCAAAAAGGTATGTCCTTTGTGGTGCAAAACACCACTTCTCATTTTCTGAGAGAATACATAATTTATGTATTTGGTTTGTTTGCTTAGTGTCAGTGTCTCCTACTAAAATGAGTTCCATGAATGTAGGGAGATTCTGTTTTGTTTTCTGTTGTATGTTCAATGCCTGGCACCTAGTTCATGAAAGGTTGATCTAGTCAAAGAGCTAAGAAGAAAGGGCGAAAGCATGGGAAGGCAGATTTTTGGCTCAACACACAGGCTTTTGTAATGATGTATACTATCTGCAGGCTGGGCCAGTAAGTCGTGCCTTCTCTAGAGCTACAGCTGGATCAAGCTGACTATTGG
>NW_028013513.1:0-784 GCF_054177405.1 Leptonychotes weddellii
TACCGACTGAGCCGGCCAGGCGTCCTGATACTCAGAGGGGTTAGTAAGGGACTTGCCCCAAGCCACACTGTGAGGGGATGAGCGGGGCTGGCTTGCAGGAGTCAACCTGGAGACTAGGTCCATGACCTCCTGGCTCCTCAGCAGGCTCCTCATTTCCAAATACCCCCCAATCGCAGTGGGGGGCGGGGCAGCAGTCTCCCACTCAGCTGCCCCTTCTGCTGTCCCCTGCCCCCGGGGGTAGGCAGGCTGTCCCCGAGGAACAAATGGGGCCCTGGGAAGTCTCCTGCTGCCTACAGTACCGTGGAGCAGCTGAGACTCCCCATCAGGTACCAGCTTCCCGTTCACAGAGACATTTTTGCCCTGGATCAGCACCTCCTCGGGTCCCATCATTACTCGGGCCTTGCGGGGAGACGCAGAGTGGAAGAGGTGTTCAGCGGCTCGCCTCCTCCCCCTGTGCAGCTCCCTTCCTGTGTCCTTCCCCACCTCCCTTCCTCACCAGCTGACAGTGCCCAGGCTGGGGGCAGTGCCCCCTGGGCGTGAGGTGGACGGCCCAGGTGGCATCAGCGGCGCCCGCCAGCAGGTAAGCACAGCGGCCCAGGAAGTGGTAGTGGCGCCCATCAAAGGTCCGGTAGTGGAAGCCCGCCCAGGTGGCACAGGTGGCCGAGGGCCGTTGGCGCTGGCTCCAGAACCGGGCCACGGCCCCTGCCAGGGGCTGCAGGAGGGCTGGAGAGGGAGTGCTGCCTGGAGGAGATACACCAACTGTGAGCCGAGTGTGAAGGCAGGA
>NW_028013514.1:0-784 GCF_054177405.1 Leptonychotes weddellii
GTTAAGAAAAAAAAAAGGAAGAAGAAGGTAGCGGGAGGGGAAGAGTGAAGCGGGGGAAATTGGAGGGGTAGACGAACCATGAGAGACGATGGACTCTGAAAAACAAACAGGGTTCTAGAGGGGAGGGGGGTGGGAGGATGGGTTAGCCCGGTGGTGGGTATTGAGGAGGGCACGTTCTGCATGGAGCACTGGGTGTTATGCACAAACAATGAATCATGGAACACTTCATCTAGAACTAATGATGTAATGTATGGGGATTAACATAAGAATAAAAAAAAATAAAACAGTATGGTACTGACATAAAAATAAACACATAGGGGCACCTGGGTGGCTCAGTCGGTTAAACATCTGACTCTTGATGTTGGCTCAGATCACAATCTTAGGGGATCGAGCCCCATGGCAGCGTTCCCGGATCAGTGGGGAGTCTGCTTGTCTCCCTCTCCCTCTATCCCTCCCCCGGCTCTCTCGGTCTCTCAAATAAATAAATAAATCTTTTTTTTTTTTTTTTTAAATAGACACATAGCCTGGGTGGCTCAGTTGGTTAAGCATCTGCCTTTGGCTCAGGTCATGATCCTGGCATCCTGGGATGGAGCCCTGCATAGGGCTCCTTGCTCAGCAGGGAGTCTGCTGCTTCTCTCTCTGCCTGCCATTCCCCCTGCTTGTGCACTTGCTCTCCCTCTCTCTCTCTCTGGCAAATAAATAAATAAAATCTTAAAAAAATAAAAATTAAATTAAACTAAAAATAGACACATAGATCAATGGTATAAAACATAAAACCCAGAAA
>NW_028013515.1:0-784 GCF_054177405.1 Leptonychotes weddellii
TGAGACCAGGCAGCAAATGCTGAGTGTCCCAGGAGAGCTTCAGAAGGTAGTGCCCCCGCCCCCAGGGGCCTTAGGTGTTGAGAGGCTCAGGAAGGGCCAGGTGCAGCCTGGCAGAGCTTGTCATTTGTAGGTACATTACTCCAGCTGTCAGTGGGTTGGAATCAGGAAAGATTCTGTTGTGACACAGAGTCAAATAGAAGGACACATAGGTTTGGGAAGGTCACCCAGTCTAGATGTGGAGGGCCTGGAAAATCAGCTGACAAATTTGGCCCATCACCCAGAGGTTACAAACTCAAAATCTAAAGTTTCCAAGGGCCATGGAAATAAAACAAATAAGGGATTTGAGTGATGGGGACTGTGTGAACTAGAAAGCTGTTTCCTGACCAAAGGGTCAGCTCTTTCTCAGATCCAGCCAGTTAATATAATAAAATAATTTGTTGTTTTGAGCCTGAACTTCTGTTTTTATTTTTTTCACAAATGCAAGAATTTGGATTTTTATGCCAGATATTCCGATTTGGCTGAATTCAAGTTCCATCTGCATTTTCTAACCAAACAAGCCACTTCTGAGCCTGCATCAGTGATTATGAGCCATACTCAACAATCCTTGCAGTCAAGGGGATGGTCAGGCTGATGCATAACTTTGAAAGGATGTAGACAACACCAGTTGCCTGTCTCAATCCACTGACATTTCTAGGCTGTGCTACATTGTGTGTGTGGAGGAATGAGAAGTGAGGGGATAGGAGTAGCCCTCCAAATGAGGACTGCCAGCCAGCCCCTCACCTGC
>NW_028013516.1:0-784 GCF_054177405.1 Leptonychotes weddellii
GGGGACACGCACTGCAAACCAGCAGTAAGCTCCCTCTGTGCACCTGCTGGAACGGCCCAAATCCAGAACACTGGCAGCACCAGATGCTGGTGAGCACGCGGAGCCGCAGAACGCTCATTTTTGTGGCTGGAGGGGACGCACGGGGGGCAGCCACTCTGGGCGACAGTCTGGCAGCTTCTTACAAAACGCCACATACCGTCACCACACGATCCAGCAGTCACACTCCCTGGTTTTTACCAAAGGAGCTGAAAGCTTATGTCCACCCAAAACCCACCCCCGGGATGTTCACGGCAGCTTTTATTTATAGCTCTAGCCGCGACATTCATAACTGACCCAACTTGGAAGCAGCCAGGATGTCCTTCAGTAGGCGGATGGATAAACACACTGTGGCCCATCCAAACCCTGGCCTATGCATCTGTGACGAAAGAGAAAGGAGCCATGAAGCCATGGAAAGACGGGGAGGAACCTTAAAGGCATCTGACTGAGTGGAGGAAGTCAGTCCGAAAGGCTGCATCCTGTAGGATTCCAACTCTGTGACCTTCTGGAAAAAGCAAAACTACGGAGACTGTAAAAAAATGAGTGGCGGCCAGGGTTTGGGGGGAAGGAACGGATGAACAGGCAGAGCACAGAGGTTTGGGACAAGGACCCCTCTCCATGTGACACCGTAGTGAGGGGCACGTGTGTGTCCACACCCCCAGGACGTACACCACCAAGACTGACCCCTCACATCAGCCGTGGGCTTCGGGGAATGAGGACGTATCGGCGCTGGCCCCCGATGGTAACC
>NW_028013517.1:0-784 GCF_054177405.1 Leptonychotes weddellii
TCCCAGAGAAGTCACTTAATGTTCCCAAAGTCACAGACTAATACAGGTGGGAGAGAACTAGAATCCAAGCCACCTGGTTCCAGGGCCCAAAGTCTTACCCAATCCCCCTGGTTCTAAAGCTGGAGAGTCTCAGAGCACCTGGGGGGAGGGTTTTGAGAAAGCAAAATTGCTGGGCCCTGGGCCCAGGTTGCAATCCAGGTGGGGGCCCTACGCCCTAGAAGGTGGAACGGACTTCTCTTTAGCCCCCACAGAAACAAAGGAGAAGGGGGATTTCCATATTTCCTAGACTGCTAGGGCTAAGAATCGTATACATTATTCTTGGTTTGTCGAGAAAGGCAGGACGGCAGCGTGGCAGAGTGAGGGAAGGGAGATGAGCAGTTCACATTTCTTAGATGCTCCCCGCCCCCCCATACCAGACGAAGGCTGTGACATCCCCATTTACAGAAGAGAGAGTGAGCAAAGGAAATAGTAAATCACTTGTCCAAAGTTACACAGCAGGTAAGGGACTAAGGTGGAAGGAGAATTGGGGTTTGTCCACCCTCGTGTTTTCCCTCTAGGGCATCTTGGCCCTCTGTCGGGATTCTGAGGGCGTTTGGAGAGACCCTGTCAGAGTGGGCAGAAAACAGTCATCCTGGTCTGCCCTGTCCAACGCAGGGCCTGGGACCATCCTTATGAATGAGGACGTGGCGATGGGAGGGAAGGAAGGGGCATCTGGGAAGATGCTAAATCTGCTTTACCCTGAGAGAGGGGGCCAGGGAAGAGTTGCTTCCCCTTTCAACAGCCT
>NW_028013518.1:0-784 GCF_054177405.1 Leptonychotes weddellii
GTTCTAATTTGAACACTGGTTCCATATTGTCTGCAGTAGAACTTTCTGTTAGAACACCAACCATCAAGTTGGATTTATGTGTTCTCAGTGTATGTACAATAATAGAAGCATTTATAGGACTTAAATGTATAGAACAAAGCCAGTAAGATACCATTTAATTAGCTTGGTTTTGAAGTTTAAATAGGAGTTTCAGATACAAGGGGGAAAACAAACCAGGTAGAGTGACCAGTAGTATATGTGCTGGTTTAGGACTTAAGTTTAGGTTATTGTCAATGACCACAAGTTTCTAACCATCTCTGGTCTTCCCCCTATTTTAATTCAGGTGAAGTATTTATTGCTGACACCGTTATTTTCATAAAAACTGTGATCATGTTTCTTCCCTGCTTGAAAAATCTCAATTGCTTCATGTTGCCAACACAATAGACTTCATTTTGCTTGGCCCAGGAGCTCTTCCATTCCCCTATTTGGTCTCTCAACCCTTGATTTATCCACACAGTCAAATTGGCTTCTCCTTTCCCTTCAGTTCTGCTTGGCCATATCCTACATTTTCTTTCAGACTCAGCTTCTTTATTCCTACAGTATGACTGTCTGTACTATTCTAGCTCAGGAGGATGTCTTAAAAGTTTGGTTGTGTTTGTTCGTACAGGTATGCAGTTATATGTCCTACATGATAAATCTATGGGTGGGTTGTCTCAGTTTCTACCTGGAAGGTAGGCAGTAAGCTATGTTTCATATTTGGGCACATATAGTGCTTCCTGTAGAATTTTTTAAAAATGTACCCAAC
>NW_028013519.1:0-784 GCF_054177405.1 Leptonychotes weddellii
TCTCAAATAAATAAATAAAATATTTAATACATAAATAAATATGCTAAAAGTTTTGAGTAGTAGACATAATTCTAAATGTCATTATCCAAGGTTCTGATCCCTTGGTATCAAACACTAAACTAGGGGCTGCTGTGAAGCGATTCTGCAGAAATAATTTAAGTCCCAGTTAGTTGACCTTAACATTCAGAAATCTCCTGGTGGGCTTACCAGGAGCCTGTTAAAGGCAGAAAAATTTCCTCCAGGTAGCAGAAGCAGCAGAAGTCAGAGTTTCAAAGTATAAGAAGTGTTTGAGGTACCATTGTAGTTTAACCATGGAGGATCCATGCAATGTAGAGGTTTCTAGAAGTTGAGAGTGGCCCCTGCTAACAGCCTGCAAGGAAAAGGAGACCTCAGTCCTACAACCACAAATAACTGAATTCAGCCAATAAACTGAGTGAGGCTGAAAGAGGGTTCTTCCCTGGGCCTCCAGACAAGAGCCCAGTCTGGACACCAACTTGATTGTGACCTTGAGAGAACCTAAGCAAAGACCCTATCTGAGCCTATCCGGACTCCTGACCTATAGAACTGTGAGATCACAAATGGATACTGTTTTAAGCCAAGATTGTGTGACTTGTAATGTAGCAATAGAAGCTAATACATTTTACCTTTACATTTCAATCTTTAATGTGAAGACTTAGGATTTAATTTTATTTCCTCCCTATGGATAAACAGTACATGACAAAAATTAGGTACACATTTTTATTTTTCCACACAGCTGACCAGTTTCTTTAAAACTATTTATCAT
>NW_028013520.1:0-784 GCF_054177405.1 Leptonychotes weddellii
CAGTGAGTTGTCTTCCTCTTTCCATCTCCACCCTCCCACCTACTTTCAAACACACAGCTAGTCAAGAAATCTGAGGGTTTTATAGACCTGGGGTAGTTTTCTTCCGATTTATTCTGGCTAAGCTTCATTGATGTGCTATTATAAGCCTGCCCCATGTTGTCTTTCTTCCTATTGAAGAAGAGAGAACAGGTCTTGGAAGTAAAAGTGCAAATGCACTGTGGTTTGGCTGCTCTTGGGATATGAAAGTGCCATCAAAACAGTGATTGTTGATTACTATAAAATGGATCCAAGTATTAGCTGTATTAGCTTATACTTGAACTTCTAGTAAGCCATGGAAAGGGATATGTAGGGACCCAACCACATTGCTCCTCTTACAAAGAAGGAGCTCGACTAAGGCCAAGCTTACCTTGGAAATCAAGATCAGGTGCCTTAGGTTGGGTTTGCCAAATGTTAATTGCACCACATGGTATTGACATCTATTCTGACCAGGTAACAACATATTTCTTTGCCAATAAGCTGTGCATTTTATCTACTAAACCTTCAGCTCACACAGTTACCTAGTAAGTGGAAACTCCATTTACCCCCAAGAATATCCCCTTCCCTTTTGAAGCTCAAACTCACTTCCAATCTTTTCTGCTCACGTGGCAGGCTGAGATGGGTCAGTTTCCTAGCTTGAAGGAAAGGAGAGATGCTAGCCCTTTATAATCCTAAAATTTGTATGGAACCAGAAAAGACCCTGAATAGCCAGAGGAATGTTGAAAAAGAAAAGCAAAGCTGGTGGCAT
>NW_028013521.1:0-784 GCF_054177405.1 Leptonychotes weddellii
CGCCTGGGTGGCTCAGTTGGTTAAACGACTGCCTTCGGCTCAGGTCATGATCCTGGAGTCCCGGGATCGAGTCCCGCATCGGGCTCCCTGCTCGGCAGGGAGCCTGCTTCTCCCTCTGACCCTCCCCCCTCTCATGTGCTCTCTGTCTCTCTCATTCTCTCTATCTCAAATAAATAAATAAAATATTTAAAAAAAAAAAGATAACAAACAACTTATTTTCAAGTGCATATGGAGATTTCAAAAGAGGAAATGGGATAAGGATATAATAATTTTATTCATGTATATTAATTAAAATATATTATTAAAATGAAATATTGAAGAACCAGTTCATAATGTAACTTTGTGACACATATTAATAAATTCCCTTCTTCCTGTTAAGCAATATTCTAGGCACTGCTGTGAATACATTGCTAAGTTCATGTATCTTCTATTATACTTTGTGTAAATTGTGTTTTCATGCATTGTTTCTCTGTTCTAATCCTCCATTAATATAACAATTGCATATAATTTTGATTCAGTTGCCAGAACCAAGATATTTATTAAAACACACACACACACATACACAGGCAGGAGAACAGCACCCATTTTCTTCATACATAACATTCCAAACAAACAAACGAACAAAAAAACCAGATTGCTGAGGACTGCTTCATATACTTTCATAATTGTAAATAACTTCAGAAAAATTGAGGATGTGAAATTAAAAGTAAAGGAAACGTACTAAAGTGAGATTTTGGTTAAAACTGAAGTAAATGGCAGAATAAATAAAGAAAAGGAAAGCACT
>NW_028013522.1:134-1000 GCF_054177405.1 Leptonychotes weddellii
ATGGAAAAAAGACAGTCTCTTCAACAAATGGTGTTGGGAAAATTGGACAGCCACATGCAGAAGAATGAAACTGGACCATTTCCTTACACCACACACAAAAATAGACTCCAAATGGTTGAAAGACCTCAATGTGAGACAGGAATCCATCAGAATCCTAGAGGAGATCACAGGCAGAAACCTTGGACCTCAGCCACAGCAACTTCTTAGAAACACTGCCAAAGGCAAGGGAAGCAAGGGCAAAAATGAACTATTGGAACTTCATCAAGATAAAAAGCTTTTGCACAGCAAAAGAAACAGTCAACAAAACCAAAAGACAACCCACAGAATGGGAGAAGATATTTGCAAATGACATACCAGATAAAGGGCTAGTATTCAGAATCTATAAAGAACTTATCAAACTCAACACCCAAAGAACAAAGAATCCAATCAAGAAATGGGCAGAAGACATGAACAGACATTTTTCTGAAGAAGATATCCAAATGGCCAACAGACACATGAAAAAGTGCTCAGTATCGCTCGGCATCAGGGAAATCCAAATCAAAGCTCAATGAGATACCACCTCACACCAGTCAGAATGGCTACAATGAACAAGTCAGGAAACGCAGATGTTGGTGGGGATGCGGAGAAAGGGGAACTCTCCTACACTGCTGGTGGGAATGCAAGCTGGTGCAGCCACTCTGGAAAACGGTATGGAGGTTCCTCAAAAAGTTGAAAATAGAGCTACCGTATGACCCAGCAATTGCACTACTGGGTATTTACCCCAAAGATACAAATGTAGGGATCTGAAGGGGGTACATTTACCCCAGTGTTTATAGCAGCAATGTCCACAATAGCCAAACTATGGAAAGAGTCAAGATGTCCATCAA
>NW_028013523.1:0-11584 GCF_054177405.1 Leptonychotes weddellii
AAAAAAAGAATCAAATCAAATCACTATGAAAATATCTTCAAATAACAAAAAATGACAAGAGTAAACAACTACCAAACAGAAAGAAAACAATTAACAAAATGACAATTGTAAATCCTCACTTATTGTTAATCACTTTAAATGTAAATGGATCAAACTCCCCAATAAAAAAACATAGAGTGGCTGAAGAGATCAAAATAAAACATGAACCAGTAATATACTATAAGAGACTTACTTTAGATTTAAGGACACACATAATAATAGACTTCAATAGCGCATATTCAAAAGTGGATAGAGCATCCACATAGAAAATCAACAAAGAAAGAGCTGACTTGAGCAACACTATAGACCAAATGGACCTAACAGACATATATGGAACTTTCCACCCAAGAGCAGTATAGTCTTCTCAAACGCACAAGGAATATTCTTCAGGATAGATCACATGTTAGGTCACAAAAACATCTTATAAAATTTAAGATCAAAATCATCCCAAGTATATTTTTCAACAACAGTGAAATGCAACTAGAAATCAATAACTATAAGGAAAAGTGAAAATTCACAAATATGTAGAAACTAAAGAACATATTTCACCAACCATTGGATCAAAGAAGAAATCAAAAGGCAATTAAAAAAAAAAAAATCTCAAGACAAAAAAAAAAAAAGCATCACATACCAAATTATGGGATGTAGCAAAAACAGTCTTAAAAGGAATATTTGTAGTGATAAATGCTTATATTAAAAAAGATTTCAAATTAACTTATACCTTAAGGAACTAGAAAAAGAAGAACAAACTGTGCCCAAAATTAGCAGAAGGAAGAAAATAATGAAGATTAGAGCAGAAATAAACCAAATAGAGGATAGAAAAACAATTTAAAAATCAATAAAACTAAGTTTTTTTTTAAAAAGATAAAATTGATAAATTTTGATAAATCCATCACATTCATTGGGGAAACCATAGTCTTTTCAACAAGTAGGGCTGGGAAAACTGAATAAACACATAAAAAAAAAATGAAATTGGACCCTTATCTTATATCATTCACAAAAATTAACTTGAAATAAATTAAAGACTTAAAGATAAGATCTGATACCTTAAAACTCCTAGAAGAAAACATAGGGAAGAAGCTTCTTGACATTGATCTTGACAATCATTTTCTTGGATACAAGAAACCAAAGGTGAATGCAACAAAAGTGAAAATCAACAAGTGGGACTATATCAAAACTGAAAAGCTTCTGAACAGCAAAAGAAACAATCAACAAAATGAAAGACAAGATGTACAATGAGATAAAATATTTGTAAACCATATATTAGATAAAGGGTTAATATCCAAAATATATAAGGAACTCCTACAACTCAATAACAACAACAATAAAACACAATCTTATTTAAAAATGGGTTAAAGAAGAAGAACAAAATAGATGTTTTTCCAAAGACAACTGAATGACCAATAAGTACATAAAAGAAGCTCAACATATCTAATCACCAGGGAAATGCAAATCAAAACCACAATGGGAAATCACTTCACACATTCTAACAGAATGGTTATCCTCAAGAAGACAAGAGATAACACATGTTAGTGAAGATATGGAGAAAAATAAATCCTTTTACAAAGTTGGTGGTAATATAAATTGGTTCAGTCAATATGGAAAGCAGTATGGAATTTCATCAAAACAGTTAAAAATAGAACTACCATATAATTCAGTAATTCCACTTCTTGGTATATACCCAAAAGAAATGAAAACAAGATATTGAAGAGATATCTGCACTTCCATGTTTATTATAGCATTATTCACAATACCCAAAATATGGAAACAACCTTTATCTGCCAATGGATGAATAGAAAAGAAGATATGTTATATATACAATAGGATATTTATTCAGCCATGAGAAAGAAGAAAATACTGTCATTTGTGACATGGATGGACCCTGAGGACACAATGCTAAGTGAGATAAGTCAAAGACAAAAACTGTATGATATCATTATTATGTGACATTTTAAAAAACCAAACTCAAAGAACAAAGGCATTACACTTCTTGATTTCAAATTATATTATAAATATAATGTTATAATCAAAACAGTATGCTACTAGCATAAATGCAGACATGTAGACCAGTGGAACCGAATAGAGAGCCCAGAAATAAATCCATACAGTTATGGTTGCTGATCTTCCACAAGAGCACCAAGAAACATACTGAGTAAAGGATAGTCTCACCAATAAATGATGTTAGGAAAACTAGATATCCATATGCAGAGCAATAAACGTGGACTCATCTCACATCATATACAAAACTATCTCAAAATGGTTTAAAGATTTAAAGATAAGACCTGAAACCATAAAACTCTTAGAAGAAAACAAATTTTCTTGACATTGTTCTAGGCAATGATTTTTTGGATATGACACCAAAAGCACAGGGAACAAAAGCAAAAATAGACAAGTGAGACTGCATCAAACTAAAAAGCTTCTGCAGAGCAAAAGAAACAATTGATGTAGTAAAAGGCAACTTACAGAATAGGAGAAAGTATTCACAAACCATTTATCTGGATGAGGTTAGTATATATCCAAAATATATAAGAAACACAACTCAATAGGAAAGAAAAAAGAACTCAATTAAAAATGAGAAAAGAACCTAAATAATCATCTCTCTCTCTCAAAAGATAAATGACCAAGGTATATGAAAATGTGCTCAACATCACTAATTACGGGAAAGTGCAAATCAAAACCACAATGAGTTATCACTTGACACCTCTTAGAATGGTTACCATCAAAAAGACAAAAGGTAAGTATTGACAAAGATGTGGAGGAAAGAGAACACTTGAACACTGTTTGTACAAGTGTAAATTAGTACAACCATTATTGAACACAGTATAGAGTTTCCCCAAAAAACTTAAAAATAGAACTACCATACAATCCAGCAATCTCACTTCTATGTAGACAACTAAAGAAATGAAACTATCTCCAAGAAATATCTGCATTCCCATGTTCATTGCAGCATTAGTCACAATAGCCAAGACACGGAAATAATTTAATGGTCTAGCTATGGATGAATGGATAAAGAAAATGTCAATTGCTACAACATGGATGAACCTGAAGGACAGTATGTTAAGTGAAATAAGCCAGACATAGAAAGACAAATTTTGTAGGATCTCACTTATATGTGTAATCTAAAATAGTCAAACTCATAGGAGCAAAGAGTAAAATGTTAGTTACCAGGGGCTGGGGGTAGAGGAAATGAAGAGCTATTGCTCAAAGTTTCAGTTATGCAAGATGAGTAAATCCTATAGATCTAATGTACAGCATGGTGACTAAAGTCAACAATACTGTACTGTACACTTGAAATTTGCTAAGAGGGTAGGTATTAAGTGGTCTCACCACAAAAAGATTGTAACTGTGCAATGATGAATATGGTAATTAGCTTGATTGTGGTGATAATTTCACTTTATTTACATTTGCTATATACTCCTTAAATATATACAATTTTTATTTTTCAATTACACCTCAACAAAACTGGAGAAAAAAATACTACATCCCAGGCAGAATGGCAGATAAGTGATACCTTCATAGACCTACTGCAGAATTCAGAGGTGGTAGTCCCATCACGTTCCCATTTTAATTCATGAGTTTTGCCCTCATCAAACGAACAAACAAATAGATCCTGAAAGATTGGAGTTGACTACTACAACGTGGACCAAGAAGTAGTTCTAATTATACCTACTGTGCCAAGTGTGGTGTTTTTTTCTAAAGCATATTGAAATGCCAACAGGTACACTGTATGTGACCATTGAGTGGCAAATGTATTCTTTTTCATCTCTATCAAGAAAGATCAGAAACATTACCCATTCATGTGTGATCAACAATATACTTTTATATTCATGTCTCATTTTTTATCTTTGTCTTTCTTTCTTAGTTTTATCCATCCTCATTCTTTTTGAACCTGAGAATGTGGTAGGTTTTTCTGACTTCAATCCATAGTGACAAATAATTTGGCTTTAATTGGTTTCATTGGCTCTTTCTACTCTGAACATCTTGACCACCCTAAATCTAAAACTAGCTTTCTTTTAGCCACAATTCTAGTCAAACCACATTTGATCCCCATGGAGAGTATCCAGAGATCCAGAAAGATATTGAACTTTAATTTTTTGACCAGCTGATAGTGTCAAAATAATAAATACAAGCCAAGGATTTTCTTCAGGTAAAACCTTCCAACTGTAATGGAATCAACCCTTTGATCACCTTAGCATTGCTCTTGAGATAAACAGGATAAGCATGAATTCTTTGTTTTTTTATTTTTTTAAAAATTTTATTTTATTTAAGCATACATTCTTAACTTGTTAAAAGACCTTTCATGATCTGTCCTCTCTCTCCCTCTCCTCAAATCACCTGTTCCCTCTCCCTTATCTCAAACTACCCTTCTTCCTCATTCAGTGATCCAACCACATCGGCTTTGTCCTAGTTATCAAATATACTACATAATCCCTGCCAGTGGGTGGTATGTTGTTGAAGGCATCCCTCATTAAAATTTCTTAAATGAATTTGAAGTTCAATATTAATAGTATAATTTTCATTTTTAAAAGATACATTATCTTTAATACATAACTCACTGAAGATATTTGGATTTAAATATCTGGAAGAGATCAAATTTTATAATAATGATACTTTGTTGCTTATGGAAAAAGCAAAGATTCATTTCTTACTGTTGTGTCACATGAAGGTGTGTGCATCTCAGCAAGTATAAAGTTTTTGAAGTCTTCATTGACAAATTCCTGGATACTCTGAGGTATGAAAGAGGCTGTTGACTCATTTTCTTCAGTCAGATTTCTATGTACCTTTGTTTGAGGTCGAGCTGAGCCTTTCAGTATTATATAAAATCCATCATTTCCAACCACTGAAACAAAACAAAACCAAAAAAGCTATACTGTTGACTTTATTTCCCAGGCTCTTTGATATAGACATGACCACAACATATGTTACACTTGCTTTGCTTTTAGTAGATTTCTTTTAGTTTATGCAATGAGAACTCTAATGAAGCACTTAGGCATTCACAAATAATTTACTCAAATAAAAAGAATAGCAAAAACATGTCTCCACATTCGGAGAATTCTTTTCTGACAATTTTATTAATCAATCCTTATGGAACTGATAGATTCTAGAAAAAGAACCATGGTAATATATTACAATTAATAGATTTAAGATATTTTAAGAAAAATAGGATCAGAAAACTCCTTGAACTTTTTAAAATGTTACCTCCCCCTCAAAAATGCAATTTTGCTTATTTTATATAAGTAACTATATATATTATTAATTTTTATTTGTCTTTCCTCTGGATATGATGATGATTGCTCATAGAAGCTGGTTTGGAAAGAGAGATCATTATTAGGAAGAAGAGTTTTTTCCAGTATTTCTCCTACTCCACATTGTAACTCTCCACAGTAGAAGAATTCAATAAATCAAGCTGGTTAAGAATAAGTTTCATAATATTTATCTAACCAACCTCCATGACATGAAAAGGCAAAAAACAACAACAAAAACTATATATATTCATAAGGACTTGAAGAAATTTCCTAGTGCAGGACGGACCTCATGTCTTAAAATATCTTTTAACCACACTTGAATTAGCTGAACAAAAGGCATTCAAAAGGAATTGAGAATACTAATAAGGGAAAGTTTACTCATTTTGGTACTGAATTTTCAGAAGTTTAAAGTCCAAATACGAAGTTTGATTAAAGCAAACATGTTTGCGAATTCCTAGCTAAGAGTCTCCCGCTCTCTGGTTCAGCTAAAATCAACCATTTTAAAAGGACTTAAATGTTTCAAAGAGCTATAATTGGATGAATAAAGTCATATTGTCACTTGGATAATTCTTACTTGGCCTATAAAATTGAGTTTAAGTGTTATCTATTGACCAGGGAAGCCTTTGCTGACCTCTGCCTTCTCCCATCCATCCTAATTAATGCCCCTCCTCTGTGATCTTTTTTCGCAGAATTTCTGTCATGACTGCATTTTCGGTGTCTGCCAACAGATTCTAACTTCTTGGAGAAGGATCTCTAACTGCTCTCAGTCCCTCCAGCCCAGAGCATATTGCCTGGATTACTTTAAGCATTTAGCAAATACTCGAATGAATGAAAATTGAATTAATGATCCTTATTGTATTTCTCTCCAAAGAATCTTATAAAACATTTGGGGGAAAACTCATTTTTTTCCTTAAAATTCTGCCTATTGAGAAATAAGATAAAATTCCTGGATGGCCTATTTTCTTCTCTGTCCATTAGGTGGGAACTTAGGAAAATACCAGAAAGTTATGTGACTTTTAAGCCAGGTGGTTTAATTCATGGAATCCTCCTTATAAGGTCTAAATGGTCCCAGAGATAACATAACAAAAGCAATGAATAACCTTTTCACAACTTTTATTATATTAAGGTATCTTTGGAGATATGATTTTGCCTTTGAAGCAATTTTTCTTCCCATAAGGTACCAGGAGAAGTTATTTGAAGCCTATGTCTCATAACATTTTTTTGAATATAGCTATAACCTGTGGAAGATAATCTACAAGTAACAGTGGATATTTATTTTAAGTTTTTAAAAAACTCAAATAAATAAATCTAGAGCTAAGTGGAAGGGATGAAAAGAAATTTATTTCATTTTATTTGGGGCACTAACCTTCCGTTGGAATAGTATTAATACTGACACTTCCTGTCAAATATTTGTAGAGATTTCATAAAGGGAGAATTTATAATTTCACATATTGTTAGTGATGGTTTTTAACAACCTTAAAACTTATTATTTGATATTTTTACTTAGTTCTTCTTACAAAAAAAAACACTAAGAAAATTCCATATCTCAAATTGTTTGTTCATATCCATAACATGTGTATTAAGACCAAGGCCGGGGCGCCTGGGTGACTCAGTCCGTTAAGCATCTGCCTTCAGCTCAGGTCATGATCCCAGGGTCCTGAGCAGGCAGAGGGAGAAGCAGCCTCCCCACTGAGCAAGGAGCCTGATGTGGGACTGGATCCCAGGACTCTGGGATCATGACCTAGCCAAAGGCAGATGTTTAATGGATTGAGCCACCCCGGCATACCCACCATATTGTTTTAAAAGTTAGTGAAGAAATAGAATGAGGGAAAATTGGGTAAGAAAAACAAGATGGAGGCAGAAATATATTAAATTACAAAACAAAATCTGTAAAATGCTATATATTTGCGAGGAGATAGTACTGGGCCAATGGACAATTTTTACTCCATTTTCTTTACTTAAAAAAAATTAATATAATCAGTTACTTAATTTAGCAACTACAAGAGATTTTAAAAAATTACTTGACTGGAAGTCTCAATACCACTGAATATATTTTTCCCAGGAGTTCTCAAAAAAGGAAAACAATGTATTGTAAACACAACTAATTTTTTCACAAAACACATTATTTAAAATATTTTGTACCAGGTTATAACAAGAGTATTTCTAAGGATTTAAAAATCATTTCTACATGGGAAGATCAAAAGGATGGCAGCTGGGTACATAATCATGGGATTCACTGATACAATCCAAAGGTAAGAGTTACTTTACCTGAAAGAATGAATGAATGACATCTAATTTCAGAGTATCATTCAACAAAAATTACTGTGTTCTTAGACAAATTTTGAACCAGTACTGTGTATTCAGGAATGCACTGGTTGGAAATTACCTGTACTACTGATTAATGCATACATTCATTCATCAAATATTTATTGAGTGACTATTTTGCCCAAGCCCTGCAAGTTAGGCCATATTTCAGATTAAGAACCTAAGTGCATTAGAGTCAGCTCGGTTTTTGGGTGAGGTGAGGAGAGAAAAGACAGCTTGGAAAGCTGAAGAACCTGAGACCAAATCATGCCTTAAGAAAGTGTTACGGTATGCATACGCCTAGAGGTATGCAGGTGGTAAATTAAGAAATTTTTTACCTCTAAAAATAAATGGAAGCACCTACAACACAGAAAGAATGTGTTCTTCCTGACCTCAAATTACATAAAATTGAACATTTTAAAGTAGTTATCAAAAGCTTTATGGTCTATTAAAACAAAGAAAAAAAAGTCTCAGTAAAGGTTTTAAAAAACATCTTCTCTTAAGAAATAGAACTTCCAGGTAGATTTTCCAATATTTTATGGTTTTAAAATATATCCCTGGATAGCAAGGTGAAGTTTTGTTCATGGTTGTTAATAAAAGTTAATTAATCTTGGGTGCCTGGGTGGCTCAGTTGGTTAAGCGACTGCCTTCGGCTCAGGTCATGATCCCGGAGTCCCTGGATCGAGTCCCGCATCGGGCTCCCTGCTCGGCAGGGAGTCTGCTTCTCCCTCTGACCCTCCCCCTTCTCATGTGCTCTCTCTCATTCTCTCTCTCACAAATAAATAAATAAAATCTTTAAAAAAAAAAGTTAATTAATCTTGAAAGAAATCTATATAATTCATAACTTGAGCTTTAGCATTTTTGGCTTGTCCAAAGCAATTCTTTCTAATAATAATTAAATATCATGAAGAGTTGTCTATTAATGTTACTATTTCTATTGTCTCCAATGAATAATTTATTATATATTACTTCATTCATTAACATTTAAAAACTCTTTGGCTATGCATTAAATACAATTGATTAAAAATTTCTACTTTAAAATATATCAACAATTTTTATGAAACATCATTTACCCCAAATTATATTCTAGCTTAAATCTTGATTAAAGTACTTAATGACTCAAAATATTTTTTTTCTGAAATTTTCACTGATTCCTAATGTTAAGCTAAACCACATTCTAATCCTAAATGTATAAATTTTAGTAAATTTTTAAATTTCATGGGAAAAATTATGGATATAAAACCGAATGATGATTTGACCCATTTCCTCTACAAAATACAAAGTTTGGGGCCAATATACCACTTAAGTAACTTTTATTATTTTACATGTTCTTTCTAACTTCTGGCTTATGAAAACTAAATACGATTATTGTCCCTATAATCACATTTTTCAATGTTCTAAAATAAACATTTCTGTATTATTTTCCTTTACTACTAAAAAACCACCTTAACCATCTTATTAGTGTTACTTTTACAAAATGTCACAGTGTATTCTATGGACATTTAAAAGACAAAAATTTACATTAAGCATTAAATCCAGGCCAGTGCCATGAAAAGGACATATCACATCAAGAAACATTCTGGTGGTAGATAACAGCATCACCATGTGGAACTGTTTTCACACTAGAAAAGATCATAAAAGGAAGACTGCTTTCTATGATGCATCATGTGAGCAGACATTCTAGATTATCCATAAAAGAAGTATATCAGTTAATGTTACATACTGCCTTTGTGAAGGCTTATTGATGATATGCATCAAAAAACAGTTTCTTGATATTGCAGAACTGCAGTTCTATTACTTAAGGAATTTTATTTTAATTTATTTTACTTTTATTTTATTTTACTTTATTTTATTTTTGCTTGAAGAGCCAGCAAAGGGTAAGAGAAAACAAAAGGTGGCTTCAGGTTCAAAAGCCCTGGTTCAACCCTTCACTAGAGTTAAACTAGTAAAGCTGAATTTCAGTCTTCAAAGACAAGAAAGTGATAGTCCTACAAAGCTACAAAGCTAAGATATATCTCTCAAATAATTAATGGTTGTAGAAGGAATTTACACATCATGAAACACTGTTACTCTAATATAAGGTATTTTTTAAAAGCTAATAAGAAAGAAGTTTCTTTCTCCTATGGCAGTATTTTCCCAGGTATGCTGCACAGAGCTGCTTCCTGAGGTGGGGAAAGAAAACACAGGGATAACTTGTTTCAGAAGTCATTTAGTGTCTATGTAGTGTCCTACAGGAAATATTCAATGCATGCTGGCATTTTGAAGTCTTTGAATTTTCACACGTCTTTTTCCTCAGAAAACTCATTTCTGTTTGTTTGTTCTTTATATTTTTAATGTTAAACATTTATTAAGATTTACTGACTTCAAATTTCAGGGATCTCCAGATGCTGGCACGAATTAAGGTATTAGTGGTGTCCAGGGGTTTCTAATTGTTTAAAAAAAAAAGTACTTTAAAAAATAGCTTATAGCTTATAGCCACAGAAAGAATGAAGTACATGCTACAATGTGGATGAACCACAAGAACATGTGATGTGAAAGAAGCCAGACACAAGGGGTCACATATTGTATGGTTCTACTCATAATGAATTTTCTGAAATAGGTAAATCGATAGAGACAGAAAACAGCCTAGCGTAGAGCCTGATGCAGGGCTCAGTCTTTTGATCCTGAGATCATGACCTGAGCTGAAACCAAGAGTCCTATGCTTAACGGACTGAGCCACCCAGGCGCCCTTACCTCAAGTTTTAAAATTTTATTGAGATAAAATTCAGATTCCATGAAACTCACTCTTTTTAAAATATACAGTCCATTAGGTTTTTTTTAGTATATTCAAAGAGATGTACAGTCAACTTCATGATCTAATGTTAGAATATTTTCATTATCCCCAAAGGGAACTCATACTCATCAGCAGTCATGCCTCACGCCCCATTTGCCCAAGTTCCTGGCAACCACTAATTGTTGTCTCAAATGAATTTGCCTCTTGAAAAGATTTCATATCAATGAAATTATAAATATGAAATTTTTTGTAACTAGCTTCTTTCATTTAGCATAATGTTTTCAAGATTCATCCAGATCGTAGCGTGTACTTTATTCCCTAGTATTGCCAAGTAATATTCCATTATGAAGATATAGCACATTTTTTAAAAATTCATTATATTTTGATGGAAATTTGGGCTGTTTCCATTTTGGGGCTATTTTGAATAAATCTACTATGGACATTTGTGTACAATTTTTTAATGAATGTATGTTTTCATTTGTTGGTATATCTGAGTAGAATTGCTCGGTCAAATGATAACTTTGTGTTTCACATTTGAGGAGCTGCCAAAATATTTTCCAAAGTGGCTTCACTATTTCACTATCCCATCATAAATGTCTGAGAGTTTCAACTTGCCTATATCTTAAAAAATGCTTATGATTGTCTATTTTTCATATTTAAATCATCCCACTGGGTAGGGAGTGGTATATAATTGTGGTTTTGATTTACAATCCTCTAATGACTAATGATATTGGGCATTTTAATATGCTTATTGGCCATTTATATATCATCTTTTGAAATGTACCTGTTCAGATAGTTTGCTCATTTTTCAATTTGGTTAATTGTCATTTTATTATTGAGCTGTAAGAGTTCTTCATAATCTGGATATGGGTCTCTTATCAGATATATGATTTGCAAAAACTTTCTCCCATTCCAAGGGTTACATTTTCATCTTTCTTGATTGTGCTCATTGATTGTGCTCATTTTTCCCTTCCTTCTCCTAATGTCCTCCATGCTATTCTTTATGTTCCACAAATAAGTGAAACCACATGATAATTGACTTTCTCTGCTTGACTTATTTCACTTAGCATAATCTCCTCCAGTCCCATCCACGTTGATGGAAAAGTTGGGTATTCATCCTTTCTGATGGCTGAGTAATATTCCATTGTATATATGGACCACATCTTCTTTATCCATTCATCTGTTGAAGGGCGTCTCGGCTCTTTCCACAGTTTGGCTACTG
>NW_028013524.1:0-784 GCF_054177405.1 Leptonychotes weddellii
CCTTCCAGCCTCTATTACCCCAATCTACAAGATGCCTACCTCCTAACGGTCATGGGGGTTAAATAAGGTATATGGAATGTAAAACCCCTATCCTGGGCCTTGCCCACAGCCCTCAGTACCTGCTTGCCCTTAGTCTTACAACGGAATGTTGGCAACAGGGGAAAACCCATCCTCTCCCTCACAGCCTGCAGCTGGTGCCCGGGGGATGGAGCTCTGCCCAGCAGTGCTTTCTCCACAGCCTTGACTCTGGCCACCTCACACCCAGAAAGGGCAGCGCTTGATACACTTCTCAGTGAGCAGCACACTGTGGGCTCCTGTTTCCCATCTCAAGGACGGTGCGTCCTTCAAGAAGAGCAGGCCCTGAAGAAAATGCTGTCGGAGCGCCGGGGTGGCTCAGTCGGTTAGGCGTCTGACTCTTGATTTTGGCTCAGGTCATGATCTCAGGACTGTGAGATTGAGCCCTGCATTCAGCTTGTGCTGGGAGTGGGGCCTGCTTGAGATTCTCTCTCTCCTTCTGCTCCCCTACCCCCGCAAAAAAGAAAGAAAGAAAACACGTATGTGTTTGTAAGAAGTATTCTTTTTGTACTGATAGATGAAATCATTGAGTGTTGGAGGTCATCTAAATCTACTTCTTTCTTTGAAAGAATCCTACATGGATCCTCAATATATAAATCAGAAGGCCAAGCTGCTGTGGTTAAAGTGGGGGAGGAGTCTGAGAACCAAGCCAGTCAACACCCTCACACACAACCCCATAACCATGAGGGCCTGAACACCATTGCAAAGC
>NW_028013525.1:0-784 GCF_054177405.1 Leptonychotes weddellii
CTCTTTACTAAAATTAGGTCAGGCTTTAAGTCTCAAATTAGTCATCTGAAAGGCCTGAATTAACATTTTCTACAAGAAGTGCCTCTGTGACTGCTGAAATCTTCATAGAAGTTTCTCACCACTTGACAACACATGCATTTCATGTTTACTAAGTAGAAAGTACACTGTAAACCAGAGAACAGTTTTTCCTTTCAGATTAACTTTGCAGCTCTATCTGAAAACTGAATAAATGACCTGATGTTTTTCATTCACCAAAATTAATAAGGAGAGTTAGTGGTAAATCAGGTATTGGCAATCTGAAAGACAGATGACAGATACCTTGGGGATACTTACACATGCCAAAAGTCAGGGAATAAATGGTTTTCTTTAATCTTTCTAAATTGATAAATAAACCTCAGGGAATCCATAAAATGGAGCTTTAAAAATGCTTCATGACTTGCTGAAACCTATTTCTAAAATCGTTTTTTTTCCTATTCCATTAGAGATAGCTATGAGCCCCCCAAATGACAAGTTAAATATTTACACTTTTAAAATTAAATAATAACTTATTAAAGAATTGTTTTTATGTATCCAGGTTGTTATGGCTCAGTTGGTTTCTACCTATCAGTGTTAAAAAAAAATAGCCAGTATTATGCAGCCATCAAAAAAAAAAAAAGAAATCTTGCCGTTTACAACGACATGGATGGAACTAGAGGGTATTAGGCTAAGCGAAATAAGTCAATCAGAGAAAGACAATTATCATATGATCTCGCTGATATGTGGAATTTGAAAAACAAGGCAGAGG
>NW_028013526.1:0-784 GCF_054177405.1 Leptonychotes weddellii
GCTCAGTGGGAAGCCTGCTCTTCCCTCTCCCTCTGCCTGCCTCTCCTCCTGCTTGTGCCCTCTCTCTCTCTCTCTCTCAAATAAAATATTTTTTAAAAAAATATCATTTTGATGATACTTGATGAGTATCTTTAACTGTTTTCATGCCTTTGGAAAACAATATACCATAAATACAAAGTAAAGCCATCAAATTGATTTTTACTGCCATCCGTGAGGTAATCTCAACTTTACTCATGTAAACTAGTCAAGATCAGAACAAGTACAAGGAAATAAAACAAGATTTAAGTTTCAAAAAGTTTATTTTGACAATTGGTTCAAAGGTCACAGATTACATCACTATATACCCATTTAATCAACCATCAATTTCAGTATATGTGAAACTGGTAATAGCAAATCTTTTCCAAGGGCTCTTATATACCTAAGTGTTTTTTTATTACCCATGTCTATAAAACAAAATGAGGAGAGAATCATTCAGGAGACAAGTGCTCATATTGGCAAGTAAACTATAAGGGACCTTATCAAACTTTAACCACTGTTTACTGTTGAATTGTCAATGGCAGTTGGTGCCTCATTTGGTATTATACTTCGTGGAATGTGTCCCTGACTTTTGATAAGAGCAAAAGTGGTCATTAACCACAAAGAAACAATCAACTTGCCAACAGAGTGCTCTTCTGAATCTTAACAGAGAATTAAAATAAACACTCAAGTGGAAAATATCACAAGATAGAAGGCAGAGTGCCACCTTCTGTTTTCCACAGAAATGCTAGATCCATTTACCAAAAAA
>NW_028013527.1:0-784 GCF_054177405.1 Leptonychotes weddellii
TCAGCTATAAGAACACACAGTATTATGACTTTAAGTGTCAAAAGTACACACACAGCTTTTTTTTTTTTAATTAAAACTTCTGTTATTTCCAAAATTAGGTAACTCAATTTACTGACATGATATCAGGTTTTTTTAATTGAACTATAATTAACATATAATGCTTCCTTAGTTTCAGGTTATATCCTGTCGCTGTATTTTTCATGTCCGTGACTCACTTATTTTATAACTGGAAGTTTGTACCTCTTAATCTCCTTTATCTATTTTACCTAACCCCTAACCCACTTACCCTCTGGCAACCTGCAGTTGGTTCTCTGTATTTAAGAGTCTGTTTTTTGTTTGGTCGTTTGTTTTATTTTTTAGATTCCACATATAAGTGAAATCATACAGTATTTGTGTTTCTCTGTCTGACTTATTTCACTTAGCATAATACCCTCTAGGTCCATCCATGCTGTTGCAAATGGCAAGATCTCATTCTTTTTTATGGCTGAATAATACTCCATTGCATATATATACCACATCTTCTTTATCTGTTCATTTATTGATGGGCACTTCAGTGTTTCCATATCTTGGCTATTGTAAATAATGCTGCAATAAACATAGGGGTGCATATATATTTTCAAATTAGTGTTTTTATCTTCTTTGGGTAAATACCCAGTAGTGGGATTATTGGATCACATGGTATCTCTATTTTTAATTTTTTAAATTAATTAATTAATTAATTAATTTTTTATTCTTATGTTAATCCCCATACATTACATCATTAGTTTTAGATGAAGTGTTCCAT
>NW_028013528.1:0-784 GCF_054177405.1 Leptonychotes weddellii
GTACTCTTTAGCCTTCTGCTCTCCAATGTCTGTCACCACTGGATCTTCACCTGCCATCTCTACAACCAGGCTCACTAGGCCTGCCGGATTCCAGAAGCACATGCTCCCCGGTGACTCCATAACATGAATTTGATCCTATCCCACGTCAAGTACAAGCCGTAGGAGATTCAGTTGGTTAGAAGAAGCCTGTTCTTTTTCAGACAAAGGGTTTGGAATACCGTTAAAGCTGGTAGGAAGTGTTCTGTGTGGAGCCCATTGGGCCAACATTCAGTTTCTCCCTGATTTGGTCTTGCCCCTGCTCTGGGTCATGTCTCCGCTGCTTTCTGTTGTTCCCACATGGCTCTCCTCCCACGTGGATCTTCTCCCTCCTAGACTCACTCCATAATCTCCTGCCCCATGCCTTCATTCCCCTCAGTCTCTTTTCTGTAATATGCATGCCTTCTCTTAATTCCATATTCCAAATCCCACCTGTTCATTGAGGCCTACTTTAAATGGCACCTCCTCCAGGAAGCCTTTCCTGATTTATCCTAATGGGAGAAGGATTTCTCTACGTCAAGCATTGAAACACTATGGCCCGTAAGTCAAGTCCACCTCAATGTCTGTTTTTATTAAAAAAAAAAAAAAAGTGTTGGTAAATAGAATTGACCAGAATACAAGAAGTCCCTGCCTTTGTCTGTAGCTGCTTTCACGCTGCTATTGCAAAGTTAAGCAGTTGTGATAGACCATATGGCCAACAAAGCAGAAACCACTTACCAGTTTCTGGCTCTTTCCAGAAAAAAAAAAA
>NW_028013529.1:0-784 GCF_054177405.1 Leptonychotes weddellii
GTCCCCTGAACAATGGTGTATGGCTTATCTGTTTAAATCCAGTTTTGTCTTGGACTGTTTTACAAGACCTTTTCCTTAGGATCACTGAAGCTTGCAATACAGTGTTATTAACTATAGTCGCCATGTTGTACATTACATCCTGTGACTTACTTATTTTATACGTGTAAGTTTGAACCTTTGACCCCTGTCACCCATTTCATACCCATACCCCTGCCTGTCAACCACCAATCTGATTGCTGTATCTTTAAGCTCAGTTTTTTGGTGTTTTAGATTCCATATAAAAGTGTTGTCATAGAGTATTTGTCTCTGACTTCTTTCAGTTAGCATCGTGCCCTCAGGGTCCATCCATGTTGTTGCAAAAAGAAAGATTTCGTTTTTTGTTATGGTTGAAGAGTATTGCAGTGTCTACATACACCACATCTTCCTTATCGATTCATCCCTCCATGGACATGTAGGTTGTCCTCCTATCTTAGCTGTTATGAATAATGCTGCAGTGAACATGGGGGTTCAGATATCTTTTCAAATAGGTGTTTTTGTTTTCTTTGGCTAAATGGCCAGAAGAAAAATTGCTGGATTGTAGGGTCATTCTAGTTTTAATGTTTTGAGGAGCCTGCATACTGTTTTCCACAGTGGATGCACCTACCTACGTTCCTACCAACAGCTCACTGGGGTTCCCTTTCTGCCACATCCTTGCTAACATTTGTTATTTCTCATCTTTTTGACACTAAATATTCTAACCAGTGTGAGGTGCTATCCCATTGTTGTTTTGATTTGCATTTCCCTG
>NW_028013530.1:0-784 GCF_054177405.1 Leptonychotes weddellii
TGTGCTCGCTCTTTCTCTCTCTCTCAAATAAATAAATAAAATCTTTTAAAAAAATGAATAGGGGCAGTGAGTGCAGCCTAGAATATCTCAGGAGAGGGCAACTGAAATAGTTGTAAATAGGCCCAAGGACTCCAACATCATGCAACACAGAGCTCAGGTTTTTGCCAAAGACAGTATGGTAAATTGGACTGTTACCAATATTTTCTCTTTCAGAAGGCCGAGTATACACTCCACACTTTTTGAATTCAGGTTTGGCCCTGTGACTGCTTTAACCAATGGAACATGGGAAGAGTGATAGGATGCCAGTTCTGGGCAGCAGTTTTAAGATCCAGGGCATAATTCATCACAGTGCATATCAGTAACTGCCCCTTTGCTATGAACTGTATGTTTGTGTCCCTGCAAAATTCATATGTTAAAGCCCTAACCTTCAATGTGATGATATTTGGAGGTGAGGCATTTGGGAGGTAATTAGGTTCAGGTGAAGTCATGAGGGTGGGGGCCCCCATGATGGGATTAGTGTCCTTGTAAGAAGTGGAAGAGACTGGAGCTCATTCTCTGTCTCTCCGTGAGGACTCAGGGAGATGGTGGCCATCTGCCAGCCAGGAAGAGAGCTCTCACCAGAACCTGACCACACTGGCAACCTGATCTCAGACATTCGGCCTCCGGAACTGTGAGAAATAAATTTCTGTGGTTTAAGCCACTCAGTCTGGGGCATTTTGTTATGGCAACCTGAGCTAAGATACCATTCCTCTTCTCTACCTTGAGAATTGAACATCCCACAGAG
>NW_028013531.1:0-784 GCF_054177405.1 Leptonychotes weddellii
ACTTCTGGGACTGGGAAGCAGAACCTTTAGTCCCTGCCTTCTGGTTCCTATTATTCTCCTTCCTCCTTTCTTAGTTCTTTTTTCCCCCAAGACTGGAAGGCTCCTGACTGTTCCGTTCCTTCCTGCTACATCCAGGAGAGTAGGCAAGTGGGGGTTACTCCTAGTCTACTTCCTGGCTGGGGAATAGAGCAGAGGTCCCTGGGAGGGTTGTGCTGTCCCTCGAAAGGAGTGCTAGTGAGTATTTACTTAACAGCTGGTACAGCGTGAGCACTGGCCAACCAGGATGGACGCAGACAATGCAGTGTCCCATTGGTGTAAGCCAGCTGATTGCCTGTCTGCCCCTGGGCCCAGGACCATCCCCTGGAGTCTAGCCCTGCCCATTCTCAAGCCCAGCCTTTGGGACCAGCGTCCCCACAGGGGGCCACATCTGCAAGACCCTTGTCTTACTCATGTGGCATCTGGACATAGAGAGAAACTCAGTAAAGTACTAGACCAATGAATGTCCAAGAAGACAGCCCCTTGGCTGGCAGAATCCCTGGTCTGGACGATGAAGGTGGACTGCTCCTACTCTTATGGAGCCCCCAGACTGGTGGTAGAAACATATTCTGGTCTGATGAGAGACTGGGGGTTCTGCAGCTAAAGCTAACTTACGAGTATCAGACCCAGCCATAGGGCTCCCTGGGCGAGGACGGGATAGAGGGGAAGGAACCGCCATCAGCCCTAACATGGAAGGGCCCCGTATCCTTGGAGGGGGCAAAGGCCCATGGCAGGGAGGAAGGCCAGC
>NW_028013532.1:0-784 GCF_054177405.1 Leptonychotes weddellii
ATTCCATAGGTCATTTACCCAAAAGCAATTTGAATTTTCTAGCCTTCACTTTTATCTCCTTATTCGATGTCTTAGCTTTCACTGGAAACCTGAGTGTTAACACAATCTTGGCAACTTGCAATTGGGCTCTCCTATATCCAGGTTTTCTGCCCCAGAGAATGTACCTCTCTTTATGTACTTAATATCTCAGAGAATTCTTAGCGGTAGATTTATTCCTTAAAAACTGCATTTTAATTTCTTTTTGGAAAGGAAAAAGCTTTAAGAAACTTAGTAACTAAGATTGTATTACTCATTTGTCTTGAGATTATAGCACCAAATGCTTTTGTAAGCAAGAGGATCCAGTGTAAATAAACTTCCTGTTCCCTCCTACCACAGGGCCTGTACTTGAGCTATTCTCTCTGCCTGCCCCCTGGGCCATCCTCCTCCTACACACACAGCATTCATTCTATCCCTCCCAAGAAAAATTCCTGGTTGCTCCACGTGGAATTATTCCTTTTGTTCTTATGGTACAGTTTGTTCTTAGAGCATATTCTGCATCCTGCTCTTCTGTAATGCTTAGGTTAGAGTTATATTCTGTCAGTTCCTGGAGGTCATGGATGGCATCTCATTTATTTTTTATCCACGGTGGGAGCCAGTGTGGGGCTTTGTCTTGGACAGATATAACCTGAGTCTGGAATTCAAAGGGCAAATATCTTTGTGTGTGTGCGCGTGTGTGTGTGTGTAAACTACAAGCCCCTATTAGAATCGTCTGGGGTATTGCATGAAAACACAAGTCAGTCAACAT
>NW_028013533.1:0-784 GCF_054177405.1 Leptonychotes weddellii
CTCTCCCTCTGTCTCTCTCCGTCTCTCCCTATCACTCTCTGTCTCTCCCTGTCTGTCTCTCCCTATCTCTCCCCGTCTCTCTCTGTCTCCTCCCCGTTCGAGCGCACGTGTGCAGACCCAGCAGAGGCTAAGGACGCCCAGACTGACGGGAGGAATCTGAGTGTTCTTCGCGATGACCTGCAGTGGCCCTTGTCGGGAAGGTCTTCCGCGGCTGGTGTCCCCGACGCTCCCCCGAAGCCAGTGTTGGTGCTGCTGGAGTGAACCGGCCCCGGCGGCTTGGGGGGGACGGGGGCCGTGCCCGCGGGGGCCCGAGCGCCTGCTTCACCAGGACGCCCCCGTTCACGGCCACGGCAGACGCTGTTTCACGCATGCCATGGAAACCCTGCCGCCCTGCCTTATGAATGTAAAATAATTATGATATTTCATAGTCAACAGTATTTTACTGTGAAATACCAAACTCCTCCTCTTCCTAAAAAGAATTTAAAGTGGCTTAAAGTAAGACAGAGCGTACACAGACTAACGTAAAGGTTAAAGGTCATAAAGTTAATGTAAGGAAATATTAACGAAAACAGAAACTTAGGGAAACCGACGTTGAGACGTGACTGGAACTCGCGCGTGGCCCCGGGCTCCCCGGGCGTCTGACAGGAGGAGGCCCGTGGCCCCTGTTTTCGTGGGAACGCAGGAGAGGGCCGAGCCCGCCACCCCGGCAGGGGGACACTGTCCCGTGCCGGCCCGTGGTGGAAGACATGTTGGGGGAGCTCGTGAGGCTCTGTGGCCCTGGGAG
>NW_028013534.1:0-11584 GCF_054177405.1 Leptonychotes weddellii
ACTGTTGAATCTCAGATCTGTACCTCTGAAACAAATAATGCAATATATGTTAAGAAAAAAAAAAGAAGAAGAAGAAGGTAGCGGGAGGGGAAGATTGAAGCAGGGGAAATCGGAGGGGTGGATGAACCATGAGAGACGATGGACTCTGAAAAACAAACTGAGGGTTCTAGAGGGGAGGGGGGTGGGAGTATGGGTTAGCCTGGTGGTGGGTATTGAGGAGGGCACGTTCTGCATGGAGCACTGGGTGTTATGCACAAACAATGAATCATGGAACACTCCCATCTAAAACTAATGATGTAATGTATGGGGATTAACATAAGAATAAAAAAAAAAAAAAACACAAAATTCCAGGGCTATGTAATGGATTCTCAAAAAGATGCATGTGAGTATATTGAGGATGTCAATGGAGCTAAGCATTAGGATATGTCCAGTAAATGACTGATTTTTACTACTCAGTAATTATTGTTTGGTTCACAGCAGGTGTCATAGCAGAAAATTAAGTTGTGGAATTCTCATAAAAGAAATAGTTTTTTTAATGAGTGCTATAATAAATAAAATCTGTGATGTGTCCCATTAAAAAAAAAAAATGTTTTAATATCTGTATTATCTAGTGACATGAGGAAAGCAACCAAAGAGGCTATCCTGATACATCTTCAACTAATCTTTTATCTTATTCTACTTTAATTTTTTATTACAGTCATTTATAATATCAAATCTGCTAGAATATGTAACCATTGAGGGCAAGAACATTTTTAGAGCCCAACTATAAAATGTTCCTTATAGAAGGAAGGAGCTCAGCAAATGCTAAACTGAATTAAGTAAAAAAAAAAAAGTAATGATGTAACTGACATAAAAATCAACTAACTTCACTGTGATTAAAACATGTTTGTTTTTTTTTAAGATTTGATTTATTTGAGAGAGAGAGAGACATAGCAAGAGAGGGAACATAAGCAGGGGGAGTGGGATAGGGAGAAGCAGGCTTCCTGCAGAGTAGGGAGCCTGATGTGGGATTCAATCCCAGGACCCTGGGGTCATGACCTGAGCCAAAGGCAGACGCTTAACGACTGAGCCACCCAGGCACCCCTAAAACAAGTTTTAACTAATGAACAGCAACTTTCAAGTTTGCCTGTCAATATAGTGGAAGATGTCATTTATTACTTGAAATTAGAATGGCCTACGCTAGACTAGGTATATCTTTGGCTCATAGAACTAAGTTGTACTGGGGCTGGCTATATTATAAATACTCCCATTGCTTCTAGTGTAAATAATCTAGAAATGAGCATATCTCCCACTTCCTGGGTGTTATAAATACAGCAATATGGCCCAGAATCTGCAAGCTCACCATTTATATAGAGAGAAGTGATACTAAAGTAATTCATTTGCCAAGAAGCGTTCTTAGGAGTGAGATACAGCCTTTATAATCTCCCAATCATATACTGAGCACAAAATTGACCAGTAGCAAACAACTGATTATGTTGAGGGTAGTGAAATTTTATATGAAAATAATCTTGAAATCTGGGGAGTTCTAATTTCTCAAGTAGACATAACTCAGAGACCCTTGGCTGGTCACAAATCCATCTTATCTTTCCCATATAAAGATTATTTCCAAACCTCCTTTCTAGTTCTTTGTATTATTTTTCTCTATAAAAAAACACCAGTAAATGTAACTTAACTTTTGTTATTTCCTGGTGGGCATAGTTAGGCTGTTTAACTATCTAACAATTACATTATTCTCATAGCATTTACTTCCCTAAAGATTTTGGAAATATGTACATAGCCAGACTAATTTATTCTTATCTCCAGGTAACTTTTGCTAAATAATTCTATCTGGAACTTTGACCCTAAGGAATGCCTGGATTCATTTTCCCCCCCTTCAAATTTTGTACCTTAGGTCTGACAGTCTGGGATATACAAGAGGAAAGTTTTGGTTACCCATGTATGCCCAAGTGCAGTCCAGACTGTTTAAGATGCATCATTATATTACATACCACTGGACAATATTTTATGATTTATGAGGTATAGCCTATTTCGAGATTAGCAGAATGTTTTCAGGGAGCTAGTCAAACAACCTAGGCTCCAGACTGGTCTCTAAAACTTACTGTGTCTTCTTGAACTATTCACCCATCTGTAAAGTTCACTGTTCTTACAAAGTGTTATAAGTCTCCTGTCTCATGCATGGTGTTTTGAAAAATTCAAATGACTTAAAGAATATATATGCTGTTTAACTGGTTAAGTGTTATTTGATTATAAGTCTACAGGCCTCTGTGGGTCTCATCATCTCCATTTATTAACATGCAGTCTACTGATGGTAGAATCCAATGGTGCAGTAAAAAGACTGGGTACTTTGATATCTATAACTAATACACCTGGGCTCAAACCCCAGACTTACTCCTCCAGAGTTATGTACACTTGGGCAAATTTTGTAACCCCCCTGAAGAGCAGTTTGGTCATGTATTAAGTGGGGGATACAATGCTTTTCAGTTGGTGGTCATCCATCTACCATTAACTATTGCCCTGTGTCTTTCTTAAATTTCTCTCCTCCCCCAAAATGCATGATATAAAGATACCTTGCTTTTTCTAGATATTGCAACTTAGAAACTAAAGAGAACTCAGAAAAGTTCACAAGAGTCGCAAAGTTAATGGCTTGGAAAATAGTATGTGTGAAGGAAGTTGAAAGGAACTGGGTCATTTGAAAGAGTAGACAAGGAAGGGAGGAACTGAAAAAGTCTTTTTGGAAATAAAAATAAGGAGATGGACTGATGATCATCTCCTTCCACTCCTGAAGACGAGAGACAAGCAGTAAGATAGAGAGCAACTGTTATGATTTTCCAGTTAAGTTTGCTGGGTAGAGCACAGGCATTAATCCTCTGCTTCTTCCCCAAACCCACTATGAGCATTATTAAGGACAGTATTATATATATGATATATATATATAATACATATATAGTATGACATATATCATATATATGTGATATACATATTTATCTCATGCTGAGATATTTATCTCATATATATATAATATACACATATATATATACACGATAATGTGATGTAAGAGAGAGAAGTCAATAGATGATGCCTAAAAATTAAAGATAAAAACTCAGAATATAAGCATACTATTTCAAGATACAGAGGTAAGTTTTAAAAAATGATACTAAAATAAGTGGTAAAAAATAGACTCTAGGGCTGCTATTTTTTATAACAACCATTTGATCTTCTAACCCAGGGGTTGGCCAACTACAGCATCCTGGCCCAATCTGTCTGGCAGCCTGCTTTACTTATATAAAAGAAAGTTTTCTAGGGACATAGCCACACCCATTTATTTATATAATTCTGTGGCTGCTTACACAGTGGCAACTGCAGGGTTGAATAGTTGCAATAGAGAACATATGGCCAGCCTAACCTAATATATTTATTATCTAGCTCTACAGAAAAAAAAATAAATCCTGACTGCTACTATAAACTATGAACATGCATAACTGATTTAAAAAAAATTAGAAACATAGTGGTGAGTACATTCTAAATAATGAATGCCTCTGTGCCCTAAAATGATGAGTTGAGCAGAATTCAGGGCTTCCCTTTCTTGGAGCTCTGCATTGGCACATTTTCCTCTTCTAAATCACTGTGGATTATCCTATTTGAAGCCAGGATGATGAAACAGTTGGTATATCCAAGACAGTGGGTGGTCTGTGTTTCAAATTAAGCAAAGCAAATCCTTACTGTTATTATTATTTCACTTCACCTATTAAAATACCTATTTGCTCAGTTGTCTCTTTGGTTCAAAATATACAATACAGGTTTTTTTTTTTTTTAAATGTTTTATAAGGAACAGCATCTGTGCACCCACTCATAAGGTCTCTTAGCAAGAATGAAATAGGAGGTAAAATAAAAGCCTTCCTGGAAATGTGGCTTTCAGAGGAACTCAGTGACAGAGCCCAGGGCTCACTTCTAAGCCTGAGAATTTAAGTGTTTTCCTTGGGGAAAAAGGCCGCATGGTATTCTACCAGCACCTTTCTTGTTCGATTACATTTACATCACATTATCTTAACATATTGCACTGTCTCTTAGTGTCATGTTTCTTAAAATGCTCCTAATGAACTGCTTAGGTTAAAAGAAAGAAAAAAAATGAACTTCCCATTTTTTTTCACACAGAAGGTAACACCTTAAGGGATCAGCAGATTTCCATTCCTCACCTACTACTACAGTTTCAAACATCAGTTGTGATAGAAGTGAAATTTACTAATCAAAACTGTCAGGTTTGAAAATAATTTTTTCAGAGCACATGAAACCTAAATTCTTGGGAATAAGTATGCCCTTCCATGTCAACATTTATTATTGACTCTTTGATTCAAAAAGAACTTGTTAAAGAATTAGTATCTATACCTTCAGCAGCATAAAATCACATCCATAGGTTAAGAGTTATGCACGAGTGAGTACTCTCCCAATAAAAACAGTCTAAAAGTTCAGTATTCCTTCTCTGAGAACCAAGTCTGATATTAGCTAGAGAAAATCCCTCTCTGGAGGTATGTTAAGGGTTGTTTTACATAAAGTAGTATTTAAAAAAAAGCAAAACACCTCTTGGTTTGAGCCTTTTTATTATTCTGGATCTGTTGAAATAATTGTTCACTGCTAGCATGTGGAGAGGACTGAAGCTTAAATACATGGAAAAGGAGATGCCTGGGAGTAGATGAAGAGTGTCCATCTAGGTAACAGTCAACCATTTGCTCAAAGGGTATTTAAAAGTACTTATTGATTGAGACCAACCACAGTGCCTAACACATAGTAGGTACTCAGTAAATGTGAATCCATGAATGAATGAATGACTAGATCAGTGTACCCAAGAATGATTGAATAGATAGGATGAAGAAATGCAAGAAAGAGAGGAGGGTGATCTAAGGTCAGCAAGTGTGAAATGAGCTCAGGAGTTAGAAAGATACAATGCACATAATCTTCATGTTTTCTCTATCACCCAGAATCTACCTATGTGATAATATTTAATGAGTTAGTATAATAATACAAAGATAGCTAATTATTTTTAGTTTCATAAAAATGCCAATTTGAAGAGATATATGCATCCCTGTGTTCACTACTGCATTATTCATAATGTCCAAGATATGAAAGCAGCCTAAGTGTCCATCAATGAATGCAAGAAGAATATGTAATACGCACATGCCCACACATGCAATGAGATACTATTCAACCACAAAAAAGAGTAAGATCTTACCATTTTTGACGACATGGATAAACCTAAAGTGAAGTAAGTCAGAAAGAGAAGGATAAATACCATATGATTTCACTTCTATGTGGGATCTAAAAAGCAAAACAAGTGAGCAAACAAAACAAAATAGAAAGACTCTGATATAGGAAACAAGCTGCTGGTTACCAAAGGAAGGAGGAGTGAGGGGGTGGGAGAAATAGATAAAGGGGATTAAGAGATACAAACTTTTAGTTACAAAATAAGTCAGTCATAAGGAATGTAAAGTACAACATGGGAATATGGTCAATAATACTGTAATAACTTTGGTGACACAATAACTATCATGGAGATGATGTTGTAATCCATAAAAATACTAAATCACTATTCTGTGCACTTGAAAAAAGACATTTTATATCAATGATACTTCAATTAAAAATTAAAAGTAAATAGTTTCAGATACATATAAATTGTCCTTTAAAGACAAGTTGCAATTTAATAACAGGAGCCAAGGATGGTGTCAAATGGCTCAAAGTGTTGATACATCAAGATTAATGGCAAGAGATACTGCTCTCAGATAGAACAAGAAAAAAGTCATGTACATAAAACATACACATATAGACCAACATCCACACACTCAATCTCTAGTAAGGGTTAATAAGAATCCTTAGAATAATATCACAATGCCTGAAAGAATGGTATATGAATTGAGAATAGAGATGAGAAATAATCAAGCAAGAAATATTTACTCTGTCAGAAATTGGGCTAGACATCCTAGTAGGGCTTGCGGTAGGGGCAAGGGCTTCTGCTCTCAAGGAGCTTACAGTCTAATCGGAAAAAAAAAGATACATTTTTAGAATTAGCAACAAATTCGAATTAGGGTACCTTACATGCTACCACATATAAGGCATAAAATTGCAAAACTTTGTTATAAAAGAGAATAGTGAGATGATGTGAAGTGACATCTAACTTCCCAGATGTGGGAAATTTAAGGTCACAAAGATGTGTCAAAACAGGGATGCAAATATAAGTCTTTTATCACCCACAGTAGTCTGTTTTCCTCATGCTACCAGGTAAAGAGCAGGTAAATATTGTGAAGGTTAGGACATAATTCTGTTTTCGGTTTACTGTTCCCCTGCATTTAATACAGGGACTGACAGAATGTAAAGTTCCATAATTTTAATGAATGGACAGAATAGTCAAAATAGGACCAAATATCTTACAAGAAAGAATGAATGGGACATTGGTTTAATTTATTAATCATGAAAATGGGGTCATATTCTTTCTTCCTTGGCCAATATTTAAAGCAACCTCTGCAGCAGAAACACTGAGCTAATGGAAGCTGTGCTGATTGGTGGAAAGAAGAAGCAGGATTGGATAGGGAACCTTCAAGTCAAATCAAGAATTTTGCCCTCAGGGCACAGGGGTGGCTCAGTCAGCTGAGCTGTGGACTCCTCTGATTTTTGCTCAGGTCATGATCTCATGGGTGGTGAGATAGGGCCCCCCCCCCCCCAGCAAGGGCTTCATGCTCAGCAGGGAGTCTGCTTGAGATTCTCTCCTGCTGCCCCTTCCCCCCACTCATGCACACACTCTCTAAAATAAATCTTAAAAAAAAAAAAAAGAATTTTGCCTTCAAAGCACAAGAAAACAGGTAATCCTTGTGTAAATTCACGGAATAATACATGAGACCACATCTTACCAAATTTCCAGCTCAACTCAAATAATATTCCCTAGCTTTACTGAGAGAAAGAAGATGAAAGAAGGGAAGAAAAAGAAAGAGGAGAAAAAAATCTAATTGTCAGAAAATAAATAGCAACTTTATATTTTTTCATCAGCATAATGGAATATGGAGGGCATTCAACCTTTAAGTAACGACCTGGAATCTAGATTAGGTCCATCCTGGCACACAGAAGCATGGCAACCCTCTTACTCCTTTATCCCCAACGAGTTAAAGTTCCAGCTGGGGATGCTGCTGAAACTCCCCACTGGCTTCTAGCATTGCCAACCTTCCTGAAATCAGCATTTCACTGTTTCTGGAAGCAGAGAAAGCGGGCATAGGCTTTTTTTTTTTTTCTTTAATTGTTATGTTCTTCAATACTTGATTGTTCTTTTTACAAGGTTTGGGGTAGGAGGTACAATATCTGTGAAAATCAATTACTTTCCTATGGCTTAGTTTATATCACGGAATGGCTGGGAGAAAGAGTTAAGAAAAATGATAATGAAGTCTATTATCCATGAACGCTATCATAAGTAATACTATTTCATTGGGGACCAAGTTTGTTCAGGTTTCTTTAACTAATCTCCTCCACATTCTCATGATTACCCCCACCCCACATCATCTACAGTGAAGAAGGAAATGATATAAATAGACTTAACATATGGTAAAATTATCGAATGCAATGTTTATTTTAATTAGCCAAGGACAAATAACCTCTGACACAGGGCTTGGCTGCCCAACACTTTACAAAGCTTATCAATATCAGCAATTCTTGTAAACATAAATCTAAATAAGGTATATAATCCTGATTTTCCCACTTTTATTCGGTGGGGGGGGCAATATTTGTTCAAAGGAAAAAGAAAATAGAAAATTTTGAAACTTCTATTTAATTATTCACAAAGAATGAATTTGACAGAACAACTGAAGTGGGAGGAACACAGACAAAATTAAAAATGAAATGTGATTAGGTGTCCTTTTAATATTCTATTGATTCTCTCATGATTTATTGCTAGAGACAGAGGTGCATAAGAAAAAGCTTTATCTTGATTTTAAAATCCTTTTAATGTAATTTGAACCTCTTGCTTTAAGCCCCACATGGCAAAATGCAAATGATTGGCTTCTTTTAGTGCCAGAATCAGCCTCCCCATCAGTGGCTTGTAGGCACAAGTCTCCTTTCTCTTGTTTTTCCTGTGCTTAATAATGATCTAATTTAGGCAAGTGCACGACCGAATGAAAAATGATTGATATGAAATATATGCATGTTGTTGTGTTGGTTCAAGGAGAATTTCACCTCTTGGGAAAGAAAGTGAATTACCATTTCTGCTTCATAGTGTAAGTACTGTACAAAGCAATATATAAACAGTCCAGTAAACAATGCAGAAGGCTAATCCACTCAGCAATAGCTGGGCCAGACCTAAAATTCCACTTGTTTTTGGCTTTCATTCTGCGTTTCCTTCAGCACTCAAAATGGTAACATCTAGCTGCTAGCAGATAGTACTTTTGCACTGAGCAATATAAAAGGGAAGGAAAGAAAGAGACTTGCACTAAAATTGCTGTAATTTAGCAGGACATATTGATAAGCCTAATAATTCCAAAGGGCATTCATATCTGTTCTGCACAGGAACCCAGGAAGGGACCTGTTACTAGAAGCTACAATGTGCCCAAGTTTGTTGGAATTTCTTTTGCTCTGCTAATAAGTAGGAAGGGTAGCCTGATCAAGTGTAAAAAATGCAGATAACTTTTAAATGTGCTCTGTGACCTTAGAGAAGTGACAATCTCTCAGACCTCAGCTTGCTCACCAGAAAAGAGGAATCCCATTAAGACCATCATTGCAGGTCTGTTATAAATACCATTGATAGATGTAAGGAGCCCAACAAAAATACTATTTTGAAAGATCGATTGCTACTGACAGCTCTTCTTTTAGTCTGCCAAAAAATCTTCTGGAATATATAGTTGTTTGTTTGTTTGTTTTTTTAACTCCATCTTTTTTTTTTTTGTCCTGACACAGGTGCAGATTTGCAATATATTATGAATCCCAGATCTACCCTTGCTCACTGTGTGATCTTAAGTTAGTTGCATAACCACCTCAGTTTATGAAAAAAGGAAAATAACAGCACCCCTATAATTAGGCCTTATCAGGATAAAAATAAGATAATTAATAACTAAATGCCTGGAATGCTGTAATTATTTAAATATTTTAGTTATTTTCATTAGCATGAGGAAGAGTAGCAATATACACCATCTTCAAATATTCCCCTGCCACAAATTGTGTTTTGAATGCATTTCACCCACCTGCTGGCACCCACTACCTCATTCTAAGACTGCTTCAGGCTCCTTTCACCTTGGATGAACAAACAAATGTTTATTTTTTTTTGAACTTATACTATGCTAATGCTGAGTGCCGAGCTGCATTACAGCAGGTCAGGTTTCCTAGGTCTGTGCTGTGATTTCATATTAGATGAAGTTAATAGCACTCTCTTAAAGAGCCCCAAGCTTGCTAGAGGCCTGCCATGCGTCAGAGTCATAGTTTCAGCCTTCTTCACAATGTGCATTGATCTTGGTCCCTACTTGGAAGTAGATGATTCCTCAACTGAAGAGGAGACCTCAGTCCAGGCAGACAACATTGACTGCCACCTTCTGTGAGGCCCTGAAGCAGCCAACCCAGCTCAGCTCTGCCTGGGTTTAGGACCTATGGAAACTGTAAGGTCACCAATGTGTGTAGTTTAAGCCACTAGGGCTATAGTAATGTTGTTAATGAAGCAATAGATAATTAATAAAATACCACAGAGTGTCCTTGGGATAATACTTGTATATTTACTTAAATCGATCAGGCTCTACATATTGGAAATGATTTATTTTAAATTTCCCACATCACTTTGTACAGTACTCAATGCATAATAGTACATTTTTTTTTCTGAACTAAAAATTGGTCTTTGACTCTCATAATCCCTTTATCCACATAGTTGTTTACGAGTAATAAATAATTCTGGTAAAAAATGCCACTTCCAATATACACAAACAAATCATACCAGGTTAATAATAATTAATTCAGAATTTAGGTTATTGATGGAATTGATGATATGCAAATGCAATGTGGTTACCACTAATTACTCAGTGCCTGATAAAGATGACAATAAGATTCATGTGCACTTTGAAAGAATGTTAAAATGCTCATCTGACATTTGTTTTGATATAATTACAAATATCTAAGAAAACCCATAGAAAGAAAAAAAAGAAAAGAAAAGAAAATGCTCATAGCCAGGCATGCAGAAAATATCTAGCCTTAAAAAGGAAATCTTTATCTCCTGTCTACTAACTATGGCCTTGGCAGGGTTAATTTTGGCCAAGGTGTGGGTCATAAATTTGCTCTCTTTTAATCCAAAGAAAACATACTTTGGGACCAAATTAGTAGGATAGGCTAATAGTACTAGGCCACTGGCAGAGGTTGAAACCTGATGATATCTTGGAGGCAAAAGATAAAGCAATATCTAAATGATTCATCCAGAAGTACTTTCAAATTAATTGAGCCCAGAGACCATGCTGCTGATTTTTTAAAGACCAAATTACATTGCATAAGATCCAAAGTGCTCTGTAAGAAACAAGTGGGTAATGTCAGGGAAATGCGTCTGGCTCTATTTTTTTTTTTTTTCCTTTTAAGAAATGGGTTCATTGGCTTGAGGAAGGAAAGATGGCAGAAGAGTAGGGGACCCTATTTCACCTGGTCCCTGGAATTGAGCTGGATATCTGCCAGACCACTCTATGCACCCACGAAACCAGCCGGAGATGTAAGATCTGGATCTCTACAAACAGAATATCGCAGGTGGTTGGTTTTGAGGTACGAAGTGGGGAGCCCTGATTCTGCAGGCAGATATCGGAGGATAAACGGCAGCGGGAGGGAGCCTGTCCATGGGGATCGTACACCGCTGGTGAGCGACAGCCTCCCGCGCTGGGGACCGGGCACAGACTCGCAGACCAGTACTGGGGAAAGGACTTTAGGGCATCCCCCAGGGCAGAAACCCAGAGCAGCGGGGTTGGCCACGTGAACTGGGAACGGCTGGCGGTTTTAGAAGCACAAAGGGCAGAAACGTGCCCCGACCTGAAGGCAGGACTGGGGGCACTGTGGAGGGGTGCACAACCCAGGACGCTGCAGTTTATAGCAGCACGGACAGAAATGGAGATGGTGTGGCCTGGAGAGCTCACTGAAGAACAGACTGTGGTCTCTCTGCTCTGAGGCAGAGGGTTGGATACGGTCTCTTCTGCTCTGACTCCTGGAAGAGACGCGGAAAGCCGCCAGGGTAAGCCACCAGAGAACAAAAGCCCCAAAGACTGATTCCCGCTGAGCCCATCCCCCACCACAGGGACTCAGGGCAACTCCGCCCAAACAGGGTTGCCTGAGTAACAGCACGGCAGGCCCCACCCCCAGAAGACAGGCTGGGAAAACAAGAGGCCAGCAACCCTAAGGTTCCAAGAAAACAGGTGCATCTTGCTTGAGTTCTGGTCAATAATTTCGACTCTATACATTCCCTCAAACACCCATCAACAGAATGACTAGGAAGAGGAGCCCCCAAAATAGAAAAGAATCAGAGATTATGACTTATGCTGCAGATTTACAAATGGATGCAGATATAACCAAGATGTCAGAGATGGAATTCAGGCTAGCAATTGTGAAGACA
>NW_028013535.1:0-784 GCF_054177405.1 Leptonychotes weddellii
GTTGGGTACATTTTTAAAAAATTCTACAGGAAGCACTATATGTGCCCAAATATGAAACATAGCTTACTGCCTACCTTCCAGGTAGAAACTGAGACAACCCACCCATAGATTTATCATGTAGGACATATAACTGCATACCTGTACTAACAAACACAACCAAACTTTTAAGACATCCTCCTGAGCTAGAATAGTACAGACAGTCATACTGTAGGAATAAAGAAGCTGAGTCTGAAAGAAAATGTAGGATATGGCCAAGCAGAACTGAAGGGAAAGGAGAAGCCAATTTGACTGTGTGGATAAATCAAGGGTTGAGAGACCAAATAGGGGAATGGAAGAGCTCCTGGGCCAAGCAAAATGAAGTCTATTGTGTTGGCAACATGAAGCAATTGAGATTTTTCAAGCAGGGAAGAAACATGATCACAGTTTTTATGAAAATAACGGTGTCAGCAATAAATACTTCACCTGAATTAAAATAGGGGGAAGACCAGAGATGGTTAGAAACTTGTGGTCATTGACAATAACCTAAACTTAAGTCCTAAACCAGCACATATACTACTGGTCACTCTACCTGGTTTGTTTTCCCCTTTGTATCTGAAACTCCTATTTAAACTTCAAAACCAAGCTAATTAAATGGTATCTTACTGGCTTTGTTCTATACATTTAAGTCCTATAAATGCTTCTATTATTGTACATACACTGAGAACACATAAATCCAACTTGATGGTTGGTGTTCTAACAGAAAGTTCTACTGCAGACAATATGGAACCAGTGTTCAAATTAGAAC
>NW_028013536.1:0-784 GCF_054177405.1 Leptonychotes weddellii
ACTTCTGGGACTGGGAAGCAGAACCTTTAGTCCCTGCCTTCTGGTTCCTATTATTCTCCTTCCTCCTTTCTTAGTTCTTTTTTCCCCCAAGACTGGAAGGCTCCTGACTGTTCCGTTCCTTCCTGCTACATCCAGGAGAGTAGGCAAGTGGGGGTTACTCCTAGTCTACTTCCTGGCTGGGGAATAGAGCAGAGGTCCCCGGGAGGGTTGTGCTGTCCCTCGAAAGGAGTGCTAGTGAGTATTTACTTAACAGCTGGTACAGCGTGAGCACTGGCCAACCAGGATGGACGCAGACAATGCAGTGTCCCATTGGTGTAAGCCAGCTGATTGCCTGTCTGCCCCTGGGCCCAGGACCATCCCCTGGAGTCTAGCCCTGCCCATTCTCAAGCCCAGCCTTTGGGACCAGCGTCCCCACAGGGGGCCACATCTGCAAGACCCTTGTCTTATTCATGTGGCATCTGGACATAGAGAGAAACTCAGTAAAGTACTAGACCAATGAATGTCCAAGAAGACAGCCCCTTGGCTGGCAGAATCCCTGGTCTGGACGATGAAGGTGGACTGCTCCTACTCTTATGGAGCCCCCAGACTGGTGGTAGAAACATATTCTGGTCTGATGAGAGACTGGGGGTTCTGCAGCTAAAGCTAACTTACGAGTATCAGACCCAGCCATAGGGCTCCCTGGGCGATGACGGGATAGAGGGGAAGGAACCGCCATCAGCCCTAACATGGAAGGGCCCCGTATCCTTGGAGGGGGCAAAGGCCCATGGCAGGGAGGAAGGCCAGC
>NW_028013537.1:0-784 GCF_054177405.1 Leptonychotes weddellii
CTGACCCTCCCCCCTCTCATGTGCTTGCTCTCTCTCATTCTCTCTCTCTCAAATAAATAAATAAAATCTTTAAAAAAAAAAAAAAGAACGTAAGTGGGGCAGAGGCAGCCGGCTGTCAGCCGAGGGCGCACGCTCCTCGTGGCAGAGGGCAAGGTCATCCGGGCTACCTGTGTGCCGGCCTTGCTTCTGCCCATCCCTGCCTCTGCGCCGTGCGTCCCCTCGGAGGCCACCCCCCATGCGACGGCCGGCCATGACGGGCACAAGCCTGGCCGGCGGCCTCAGGGGCAGTGTGGAAATTCACGCAGAGGCCACTGGCCGGTATAAACAGGCCCCGGCTGCAGCTAGGGGCGCGAGGGCCAAGAGCGAGGTTATCAGAGCCGAGGGCGGGCACGGCCCCGCTCCCTCGAGAAAACGGACCTCGGGAGGGAAATGTAAGCTGCAGGAAGGAGGGACGAGGATGCCCAGGAAGATGGCGGGGAGCGCTGGGCCAACCCCTGTGCCGGGAAAGCCCTGGGCAGGGAGGAGCAGGGGTGCGGGGGGCGGGCCTGCTGGTTCCTCAGGAGATCGGATGGAGCACAGCCAAAGCTGGTAACCTACAGATGACCAGAGTTGGCATTTTGTTGATGGAAATGCTGGCCTCAGAGAGCGTCTTACACCTGCCGTCTGGAGCGGCTTTCTGGGGCGGCGGTTCAGTCCCGTGTGTGTGTCTGGGGCGGCGGTTCATCCCCTGTCCCCAGGCAGTGGGGTCCGTGGGGCCATCGTGGAGGCTCCTGGGCCTCCTTCA
>NW_028013538.1:0-784 GCF_054177405.1 Leptonychotes weddellii
AAGACAAGAAGGACTGATTTCACCCCTTACAGATTCAACAGTGGAAGATCTAGCCAAAGCAATTAAGCAAGAAAAAGGAATAAAAGGTATCCAAACTGGAAAGGAAAAAGTGTAAGTATCTCTGTTTGCAGGTGATATGATCTTATATGTAGAATCCCCTAAAGATTCCACAAAAACCTGTTGAACTAAAAAAATCATCAAAGTAGTAGGATACAAATGAACACATTAAAAAATCAGTTGCATTTCTACACTAACAAGGAAGAGTCTGAAAGAATAATTCCATTTACAATAGCATCAAAAAAATTTTAATATTTTAGAGAGAGCATGCACATGCGAGAGGGGAGGGGGCAAAGGGAGAGGAAGAGAATCCTCAAGCATGCTCCCCACAGAGCGCAGAGCCCAATGTGGGGCTCGATCTCAGGACCCCAAAATCATAACCTGAGCTAAAATCAAGAGTCGGATGCTTAACTGACTTGAGCCACCCAGGCACCCCTACGATAGCATCAAAATTTTTTAAATACTCAGGAATTAACTTAGTCAACGTGAAAAGCTTGTACACTGAAAACTAAACAACACTGATAAAAGAAATTAAAGAAGACACAATAAATAAAAAGACACCCTATGTTCACAGACTGAAAGACTTAACGTTGTTAACATACCAATATTGCCCAAAGTGAACTACAAATTCAATGCAATCCCAATGAGGTTTTTTTTTTTTAATTTATTTTTTTTTATTCTTATGTTAATCCTCATACATTACATCATTAGTTTTAGATGAAGTGTT
>NW_028013539.1:0-784 GCF_054177405.1 Leptonychotes weddellii
GCGGCGGCGGCGGCGGCGGCGGCGGCATTGGCGCCTTGGCTGCTCGTGCTTCGGGCTCTTCGGGTCCACTTCTGTGGGCTCCTCCGTGCCCACGCATTCGCCAGAAGAGGTCTCACAGCCAGGCTCAGCCATATGGGGCTCGCCTTCCCGACAGCTCGGAGGGAAGGACAATGGCGGCTGCAGAGGGGCGCTGGCCCATTTACAGTCGCTGCGTTTCCTGACGTCACGGGCAAACTCCATATCTGATTGTACAAAATGCAATGCAAGGAAGCGGGGCTCTACGCCAGGCTGTGTCCCCTGTGATTGCATACCCTCGAGCTTGACATCACATTGGATAATCAGAGAGGGAATTCTGGTGCCCTCTAAACTTCTTGGGACGTCAGTTAGAAAATCTTTGTAAGATGCCACAAAGAGCAAAAGGTCTTCTGAGAATAGCAGCTAACTGATGCCTATATAATGAAAACTTTTAAAAAATATCACTCAAGATTGCCTGGTTAGCTCAGATGTTTCAGCGTCTGACTCTTGATTTCTACTCCGATCATGATCTCAGGATGGTTCTACTCAGAAATCTAGCCCCTTGTGGAGCCCCCCCCCCACAGCAGGGCGTCTGCTTGAGATTCTTTCCCTCTCCCTCTCCCTCTGTTGCTCCCCACTGTGCTCTCTCTCTATCTCTCCACCTCCCTCTCTTTCTCCTCCTTTCTCAAATAAATAAATCTTTTAAAAAATATATCACTCAAATCACCTATATTGTGGAATGTCAATTTTAGTCCCTTGGCAGAATGTG
>NW_028013540.1:0-784 GCF_054177405.1 Leptonychotes weddellii
CGTATGTGGATGACTGGGGGTAAGCAGAAGTTTATTAGAAAGGGCAGCATGACAGAGTGGGAAGAATATGGGTTCTGAAGCCATGTGGGCTTGTGTTTGAATCCAAGTTCTGGCTTCTGACTGTGTCATCCTTGGACCAGTCACTCTGAGCTTCCATTTCCTCGTATAAAAACGGTGATAATTATACCTACCTTGTAGGTATAATTCCTTCTCGACATGTTAAAATTTAAAAGCATACAAAGAGAGCATTTGATGTCATGTTGGTTTGGCCCCCAGTGAGCAATGTTATGATGGAGTGAGGTCATAGGATGGAAGGTTCTTTGAATGCAAGCCTCTGGATAGGGCTGAGACCAAGCCTTTCATTTTTGTGTCCTCAAGCACTTAACGCAACACTTGCATGTGGAAAGCCCCTGTAAAACGGGTACTTTTCTTGGACTAGCAGTTGGAAAGTTTGTTTGTTTGTTTTTTTAAATGGCATGCTCCGAACAACTATCTTCTTTATTCTATGAAAGAAAACACTACCGGTAGAAATTAGGCTAACGGAAATATTGAACCTATGGTACATTTTACTGATTTTCAATAATATATTTGGGGAATTTGAAAATGCAGGGAGGAAGCTCTTGAGTGTTTCAACTCGAGGATTCTGGAAATCCTCCTGGATTTCATGTCTGGAGGAATTAATAGAAAATCCCACAGATTTTGGCTTCAAAGGCTTTGACTTTGCTTTTGATTGTGAGGGGTTTACTTCTTGTACTGCTGGAGGAAGAGAATGCTAATTTGCTGA
>NW_028013541.1:0-784 GCF_054177405.1 Leptonychotes weddellii
TGTGGGGGGGGGGGGGGGGGACGCCCGTGGTCAGGGTGGCGGCTCCCCCTCCCCGCCCAGCTCCACTGCCCTGTCTTCTCGTGCGCACCCACCCGCGTCTTGGCTTTCGCTTCTCTTGCTCCTGATCCGTGGAGCAGGCCCCCAAGAAATAACCGCCCGCCCTGGATCAGGGGGGATCCAAATGCTCCACGGGCGCTTGGTGAGTCGGGACAGGCTGGAGACTGGAGCATGTGAGGTTTGGGGAGCTGCTGCTTCTACCCCACCTCCACCCAGCCTCTGGGCCCAGGAGGCCTCCTAGATGAGCTCTCACCTCCCCTTCCAGGGCGACAGGTCTGGGGCTGGTGTCTCTGGCCTGGGCAGGTGGAGCCATCTCATCCCTGGCGGTCAGCCACCAGAAACTCACCCTCCTACCCATATGTCTCTGCTGCATCTCAGCCGCCCTGGCCTTGTTCCTCTGCTCCCTGCTACCGGAAACGCAAGATCAGGCTCTCCCTGATAACCTGGAGCCCTGGTTCCTGCAGACAAGGTAGGCGGGCGAGGCCCCTGGCCCTGGCCCCTGAGACTGTGTCGGACACCGTCCACCCTGCCTGCTGGCCAGAGGGGCCTGTGACACCAGGGCCGCTCTGTGTCTACAGCAGTCTCCCCAGCTCTCCTGGATGTCACCACCTACCTCCTCTCTGCAGCCTGGCCTCTGCCAGCTTCTATCCTTTTGGCTCTCCTGACCAGCCTGGGCCAGGCCTTCTCCTTTCCTCCCCCTCTGGCTGCTTGTCTGGCCTGGGTGCTG
>NW_028013542.1:0-784 GCF_054177405.1 Leptonychotes weddellii
GTTTCAGACCACCCCAATAAAGCAAATATTGCAATAATGCTGTCAAATGAATTTTCTGATTTCCCAGTTCATGTAATAGTTACGTTTACAAAGTAGTGTCGTCTATTAAGTGTGCAATAGTATTATGTCTAAGAAACAATATAAACATCTTAATTTAAAAATACTTCATTGCTAAAAAATGCTAACCATGATCTGAACTTATTAATATATTCAGCAAGTTGTAATCTTTTTGCAGGTGGAGGGTCTTGCCTTGATGTTGATGGCTGCTGACTGATCAGGGTGGTGGTTGCTGAAGGTCTGGATGGTTGTAGCAATTTCTTAAAATAAGAAAACAGTGAAACTTACCACATTGATCAACTCTTCCTTTAATGAATGATTTCCCTGTAGAATGTGATGTTGTTTAATAGCATTTTACCCACCATAGAATTTCTTTCAAAATTGGAGTGAACCCTCTCAAACCCTACCACTGCTTTATCAGTTATGTTTATGTCACATTCTAAATCCTTTGTTGTCATTGCAACAATTTTCACGGCATCTTCACCAGGAGTAGATTCCATCCAAAGAAACCACTCTCTTTGCACATCTGTAAGAAGCAACTCCTCATCCATTCAGGTTTTATCATGAGATTGCAGCAATCCTCACATCTTCAGCCCCCACTTCTAATTCTAGTTCTTTTGCTATTTCCACCACATCAGAAGTAACTTCCTCCAAAGAAGTGTTGAATTTCTCAAAGTTGGCCATAAGGGTTGGGCTTAACTTCCAAACTCCTCTGTTAGTGTTGATA
>NW_028013543.1:0-784 GCF_054177405.1 Leptonychotes weddellii
GCAGGTGAGGGGCTGGCTGGCAGTCCTCATTTGGAGGGCTACTCCTATCCCCTCACTTCTCATTCCTCCACACACACAATGTAGCACAGCCTAGAAATGTCAGTGGATTGAGACAGGCAACTGGTGTTGTCTACATCCTTTCAAAGTTATGCATCAGCCTGACCATCCCCTTGACTGCAAAGATTGTTGAGTATGGCTCATAATCACTGATGCAGGCTCAGAAGTGGCTTGTTTGGTTAGAAAATGCAGATGGAACTTGAATTCAGCCAAATCGGAATATCTGGCATAAAAATCCAAATTCTTGCATTTGTGAAAAAAATAAAAACAGAAGTTCAGGCTCAAAACAACAAATTATTTTATTATATTAACTGGCTGGATCTGAGAAAGAGCTGACCCTTTGGTCAGGAAACAGCTTTCTAGTTCACACAGTCCCCATCACTCAAATCCCTTATTTGTTTTATTTCCATGGCCCTTGGAAACTTTAGATTTTGAGTTTGTAACCTCTGGGTGATGGGCCAAATTTGTCAGCTGATTTTCCAGGCCCTCCACATCTAGACTGGGTGACCTTCCCAAACCTATGTGTCCTTCTATTTGACTCTGTGTCACAACAGAATCTTTCCTGATTCCAACCCACTGGCAGCTGGAGTAATGTACCTACAAATGACAAGCTCTGCCAGGCTGCACCTGGCCCTTCCTGAGCCTCTCAACACCTAAGGCCCCTGGGGGCGGGGGCACTACCTTCTGAAGCTCTCCTGGGACACTCAGCATTTGCTGCCTGGTCTCA
>NW_028013544.1:0-784 GCF_054177405.1 Leptonychotes weddellii
AGGGGGGTGGGAGGATGGGTTGGCCTGGTGGTGGGTGTTGAGGAGGGCACGTTCTGCATGGAGCACTGGGTGTTGTGCAGGAACAATGAATCATGGAACACTTCATCTAGAACTAATGATGTAATGTATGGGGATTAACATAAGAATAAAAAAAATCGAATTTAAAAAAAAAAAAGAATTGTTTTGATGAATACAGATATTTAGAGTTGGAAGTTATAATGCCATCTTTACAATTTTACATCAGTCCATTACTTAATAGCAGTCAATTATTTAAGAGTTTATTATTTAATATTTAACAACAACCTATTTATTTATGTATTTCACTTGTCTCAAGTTTGAGCATGATCCTGATTCTCACAGGTAAGTAATTTCAGATGGTACTAATTATGTCTTTGTAATCATCTTGAAATCATAGATACTCTTCAAATATTTAAAAAGCTGGAAAATAAACCTATGATCTTCACACAAACCATTTAATCTGGTTTTATAAACTAGTCATAAACATACTGGTTACCTCTGATATCTTTTGAGGAAAACTTTACAATAGTGCTATAAAATAGTTAAAAGATACTTAATCTAGATTTGGAACCAAACACTGAAAATAATTTTCTTACCAGCATCCTTGGAGACAAGTTAGAGTATATAGTCACTTCAAAACACATTGCCTAAAATATTCAATGTTATTTGCTTCAAGTTATCAAATTGAAAACAGCCTTTGGAAAAAATTGGACTTCAGTTGTCTTTAATAGGTCTTGTTATGCCCATAAAGGTACCATGCAATTGT
>NW_028013545.1:0-11583 GCF_054177405.1 Leptonychotes weddellii
GTGTTATACGCAAAGAACAATGAATCATGGAACACTACGTCAAAAACTAATGATGTAATGTATGGTGATTAACATAACATAATAAAAATAAATAAATAAATAAATAAAAGTTTAAAAAATGTGTGTAAATTCATATGTTTAAATCCTAATACCCAATATGATGGTATTAGGAGGTAGGGCCTTTCGGGGTATTAGATCATGAGAGTGGAACCCTCTTAAATGGGATTAATGTTCCTGTAAAAAAGACCCCACAGACCTCCCTAGCTCTTCTGCCACATAAAATATAATGAGAAGTCTGCAACCAGGAAGAGGGCCCTCACTCAACCATACTGGCACCTTGATCTCAGACTGCCAGTCTCCAGAACTATGAGAACAGATGTTTGTTGTTTGTAAGTCACTCAGTCTGTGGAATTTTGCTATATAGCAGCCCAAACAGATGAAGATGCCCACTATTTAAATTTTTTTTTCTTCTTTTTGTTTTGAGATGTCATGGTCTCCTAATTTTCTTCCCATTCCTCTGGTGTCTCCTCAAATGTAGTTTTTCCTCTTTTCTTCCTTAATTATCTGGGTTCTTAAGAGTACCACTTGAAGTTCTCTTGTGTTCAAATTTTATACATACTCTCTGAGCAATCTCATCCTCTCCCATGCCTTAAATTAACATAGCTTTGCCAAATGTGTATCTTGTCCCAGACATTCTTCATAGGAAATCCATATATCCAACAGCATTCCGAACATCAGCACTTGAATGTTTACAAGGATCTCTGACTGAACTTATCTTCTCTTCACAAAACTGCTTTTCCTATAGCACTTCTTATCTTAGTAATGGCATTATACACCAGCTGCCCAAACCAGACAGCAGGTAATTTTCCTTCTTCTTTACTGTCCTGCCCACTAATAAATCACCAAGTCTTGCAAATTTTATTTCCTCAGATTCCTGAAATATATCTGCCTCCTTTTCCTTGACGTTTGTTTATTGCCAAACACAGGCCTCCATCACATTTTGCCTGAATTACTCCAACAGTTTGATAACTACTTAATGAACTCTATAACAAAGTTGATCTTTTGAAATAAAAATGGAAACAACTGCTTTTCAATTTAAAATCCTTTGAGTTTTCTGGTAACCTCAGGATACATTCCTTCTCCATTCTTTGTTTCAGAGGTACAGGTCTGTGATTCAACAGTCTCACACAATTCACAGAAGGGGGGGAAATCAGAGGGGGAGACGAATCATGAGAGACTATGGACTCTGAGAAACAAACAGGGTTCTAGAGGGGAGGGGGGTGGGGGGATGGGTTAGCCTGGTGATGGGTATTAAAGAGGGCACATTCTGCATGGAGCACTGGGTGTTATATGCAAACAGTGAATCATGGAACACTACATCAAAAACTAATGATGTAATGTATGGTGATTAACATAACATAATAAAAAAAAAGGATACATTCCTTCATCAGAGAAATAAAGGCTCTTCCTGCACACCTTTCCAGTTCCAACTTAGTACTCTCTAGTCTCTTCCAAATTCCCAAGCACCCTACCTTGCTTTCTCTTATATGTACACTATCAAATGTAAACTTTCCAATTATGTACTCTCTGCCTAGCACTCACTCCTCCCTTTACAATCAGGTATCTTACACACACACACACACACACACACACACACACACACACACACAGGCCTCCCTCCCTCTCACTGTGCTGGTTAACTTCTACTGATCTTTCCTGTCTCAACTTGCATGTGACTTCCCTTGGGAAACCATTCTTTGATTCCTTAGAGGCTCCTCCTATGTGCTAACCAAGCACGCTGTAATTCTTCCTTTCATAAAACTTCTTAAATAGCTGTGCTTATACTAAGTGGTTGTCTTCCAACCAGATTATCAGCTCAGTGAGGGAGGATACTGTGTCTTATTCCATCACTCTTATGTTTCTGGTTTCTAGCTCAGCTACAGGTATTTTGAACACTTAACAAAGCTACTATTTTTTTTTAAGAAATTGATATACCTTCCCAAATAATTCAGGCTTTTATATGAAAGTCCACAAAAGTCTTTACTTCTTACTGAGGGGGGGGGGGAAGGACCAAAGTCTTTAATTTGCAGTATCCTACATGACTCCACATGATCTGAACTTCCCATTGTTCACCTTTCTCTTGTTTTGAATCATTTTTCTAGAAATCTTTTTCTTTGTTCATTCTTCCTTGCCTTTACACCAGGCATTGCTTTTATGGTGGCTTTATCAGTTGCTGTCCTCTCTGACTGGAATGCTGTTCCCATAGATATCCACATAACCTTCTCTCTCAACAACTTAAGATCTCTCCTCATAGCTCAGCTTCTCACTAAGGTATTTCTCAGCTTACTATTTAAAATCTCAACTTGTCCCCACCAAAACCCCATGCAAATATATGCAGGGTCCCTGATTTCTTTTCCTCCATAATTATAATCTCTAATTTATTATATTTTGCTTCTGTATAGTGTTTATCTTATATATCCTTCTACCTCTTTTAAAATGTAAGTTCCAGGAGGGTAATGGATTTTGTCTCTTTTTGTTCACTGCTATATTCCCAATGTCTAGAATATGCTTGCCCTTATTGAATAAATTGATTCAGTAACAATTAAAAAATGCTCGTAAAATAAGTAACAAGTTGGTAAAACTTTGAATAAGTAATTATAGGGTAGTTTTAGCTTCTATATAGATATGTTCTTCAATACTTTTAACAATATTCACTTTTAAATATAATTTGTGCTATTCATTTGAATATTTCATGAAACTGTCACGGGCCTTGTGCTAGTTTCCACTATTTATCATTTATCATTTTATTTCCATTAGACAGTTTTTTTTATATCTACTTTCTACTATCCATAGATCACACTGAGATACAAGAAATTTTCTTCATTGTGGTTTATATAACATCATGTTAAAATACATTCTTAGTGAGAATCACTACCTGAGACTGATTCATGGTATTGCTGCCCTTATTTTTGAAAATCTGGCTTACTGATACATAATTTCCTCTAATTAAAAGACATTTATGGTTTTACACAAAAGCAAAAGAAATAATTTATGCAGACAGTGTATCATGATTTTCCACTTATCTGAAGGTCATCAAATTACTTGTAGTAAAATTAACCATTCATGAATTTGACTATTTTTAATATGATTTGATATGATTATAATACGTCTGCTAGTGTTGTTAGCAGAATGGAGCCTGATTGGCTTTTTTTTCTTCCTCATAGTGAACATATAGAGTTCATCTTTTGCCTGGAAACTGCTATATCCACAGACGATCATGGTGGGACCAAAGGAGCCTAGTATATTTCACTAGCACAAATTTTGCCCTTTACTCTACAAAAGACAAGTAAATAGAGCAATGGGGCTTCCAGATCTTGTTGAAACATGATTTAGTTGAATAATAGCTTGTTTGAATTCATGTTTACAGCAAATGACACAAAAATTGACAGCAAAGAACATCCTCATGACCACTAGCACACACGGTCCTTGAGGAATGGTAAGTAATAATGTAGCATTTCAAAGACTGTGAATGTTCTAAAGCATCTGATTTGGTCTAATATGTCATTTAATATGCATTTGAAGTTTGTGGCTCTGGAATCCTTTGACTGCTGCAGCTAGTGCCCCTCTCTTGACACATCTGTTTAGCTGACGTTGCCATCAACTTTCCACCGGAGTCAGTGCAACCTCAGAATAGACTTCTCTGGGTGCAACACCAGCAGGCGTGTTCCACCTGACTGCTACCACACATTCATCAAGAGAGGAATGATTAATGTTTGCAATCCCAAATGGCTTTAAAAATCTGTTTTAAATAAATCTTTTACCTGTGGCCCCGGCACCTACAAGCTTATAGCTATTTAATTAACATGCATCAATAGTCCTGAATCTCCATAGGTCCATATGAAGTGTACTACTTAAACCTAATATAGTCTACCTCCTTGCTTAGTATTGAAACATATAATATTTAAAAATCCCCTCATTAGCCAAAATTGTGTAGTTACAGACATGTGCACAAATGTTAACATTTATAATACAAGAAGTAACTTTGTAGTATCTCTGTCTACTTGGCAGACTCTATATAGAAATTCATATTTTTCTTCTCTATTTAGTTCCTTATCCTGGAGAAAAACTATGAAATTCAAATTGCAGCACTGTTTTCTTTTTTCTCTAAGTGTGATCCATGGGCCAACTGTATTAAAATCACCCAGGGTACATCATAAAATTTTAGAGTTCTGGAATCTACTCACTATTCACTGATCCCCAGGGTTAGAGTCCAGGAATCAATATTTCTACCTGTGCCAGATTATTTTAAAGTATACAGAAGTTTGAGAAACCTTGCTTTAGAAGTTCTTACTACAGACTTTACATATTTTTCCACCAGATATATAAGTTTACAATTGTAACTTTTATTTTTGCAATCTTTTCAAAGTATAACAAAAGGCTGTCAAACAAATTGCTCTTTATTTCAATAAGAAACTATGCAAATATCATTTTGAAGATTCAAGAGAACATTTTACCAATGAAGGAATGTTATCTCATTACCCATACAATGTGGCAAATGTTATTCTTGATGTTTTTATTGTCTTCCTTAAGTGTTTTAAGTCTTTTTATTTATTTATTTATTTATTTGAGAGAGAGAATGAGATAGAGAGAGAGAGCATGAGAGGGGGGAGGGTCAGAGGGAGAAGCAGACTCCGTTCTAAGCAGGGAACCCGATGTGGGACTCGATCCCGGGACTCCAGGATCATGACCTGAGCCGAAGGCAGTCGCTTAACCAACTGAGCCACCCAGGCGCCCATCCTTAAGTGTTTTCAATGATTGCAAGTGGTTAGTCGTGTTGATTACTACTATAAAATTCATAGTTTCTCTTGCTCAACTTCATGTGTGCACATCATTTGAAAATATAGACATGTGTATGCAAGTATGTGCATATACCTTTTGTGTACATGTATGTAAATAAGAAAGCACATGTGTACATACAGATGTGTTGATACCTTTTACATACATATGTGTGCATATGTATGAAAACATACTCATGTGCATGCATGCTTACATCTGTACAAATGCATGTATACACATAAATGAAAACATACACAAAGCACACACATATATACATGCCCTCAAATACATATACATGCATGTACACATACATTCGTGACACCCATACTTTGTAGTGGAAACTCTTGAGATTGTTATGGAAAACCAATGTTTACTTAGCGTTCACATTTTTCTTTCTATAGTAATTTGTAATTCTTCCCTCAAATCTAGAAAACTTCATAGTGCTGGAAATGTCTGTTTATAATCTCCTCATTCTGTTCTGCTAAGACTTCTAATGACTTTATAAATGATTACATTTTGAACATGATGATAACTAATACTCTAGCAAATATATGTACACTAGAAAGAAAATAAGGGGCCAAAATAGAATGAAGAAGTGAGTCAGTGAATTGGAGAAATAAACAGAAAAAGCAGTCATAATAATGAACTTCAAAATGTACAGGCTTAAAATCAAAAGCAACAGATTTATGGTGGAGAAAAGCTTAAAAAGAATTCCTTTAAGTGGAAACTTGGAGAATGTGGAATTTAACAATTGCACATAACCCTGATTTTTTTTGGAATTAGTTTTCTTTACTTTGGATAATGATTTTTGAAATCTGTCATTTTTACAAATAAAAACTACAAAAAAATCTTGTCAAATCTCCTCTTCTAAGCATATGCTTATTAATTCATTAATAGAAGAACACTTTTTATGAGTATATTGCATTGTGAGTTTATTTTTCTTCCCTCTGTTTTTCTCAACCACATATACAGGTAAAGAAAAAAATGCCTTCCTATTCCATCAACTCTTGCTTTACTTTGATAAATACTTGAAAATATTTGAATATATTCCTATGAAAATGTTTGAATTCCTAAGGAGTGTACTGAATTTGGAAGACAAAGGTAAGATTTATTATTCTTCTATAATATCATAATATGTAAACTTTGGTAAAAAAAATTTAAGGGTAATACATATTAATTAAACTTTACTGTATTGAAAAATGCTGCTATTATTTTTGACAATTAAAACAAAATCTTTGCCTATTTACATACAATTTTCTTACTGTACTATTATCTTATTTTTTTAATTATTATTTTTTTAAAGATTTTATTTATTTATTTGACAGAGAGAGAGGGAACACAAGCGGGGGAGTGGGAGAGTGAGAAGCAGGCTTCCCGTGGAGCAGGGAGCCCGATGCGGGGCTCGATCCGAGGACCCTGAGATCACGACCCGAGCCGAAGGCAGTTGCTTAAGCGACTGAGCCACCCAGGTGCCCCTATTATCTTATTTAATAAAAGAAAGTCCATGGACATGAAATCTTACAGGAAATTTTTAAAAATAATTAACAAAAATGAAAAGAAAACTGTTAGTATCAAGGATATTTTCAAATCTACCTCACTGTTATAATCTGGACATTTCAGTAATCCAATTTTAACAAAATTAAGATAGTCTAAAAAAAACCTAGTCTTGTTAGCTTAGTGACTATTTTAAAATGAGGAGAGTACTCCATTAAAATTTGGTGTAAATTAAATTTTCACATTTCTATTTATTTGTCTTGGTACCTTATATTTTGATATTCAAAGACCCTTCATACATGTAATTTCAGAATTAAATTTCACAAATTTTTTCCCAACTTGGTAGATATTTTTGCTTTGTTTTGTTTTGGTTTTTATTTTATTTACTTACTTACTAACTTTTTGCCTGCTTCAGGTAACAATCTGGCCAACAAACAGTAACAGTAACAGAATGCTATTTGGTTAATTTTATTCTGAAGAATCTAGTAGTAACAGGCTATATATTTTCTTCTTTTAATTATATATTCCTATTATTTTTTTCATATATTTACCCTACTATAGGTATTTATTATTTGTTATGCAGTATATATACTAACTACTAGGAAGTCATATATTAAGACATTTACATCTAGTAATAAATTTAATCCTCCCAATGGAGAGAATTACATCCCTGGGGAAACTGAGGTTCAGTTAAGTAACTTTTGTCAGGTTATATGGCTATTAACTGAATAGCCAGATTATAAATTGAAGCAGTCTGACTTGAGGGTATTGTCATTATCTTTCTTTAAGCTGTCATTTAACATTTCTAACTTGATATTTTGAAACAATTTTAGATTTGTAGAAGCTTAGCAAAGATAGTATAGAGAGTTCTCTTATACCTTTCACCTAACTTCCCCTAATGTTAACATCTTACATAACTACTACACAATTATTGAGGTTAAGAAATTAACTTTAGTATAATATTATTAACTAAACCACAAACTTTTTTTTTTCCACATCACCAGTTTTACCACTAATATCTTTTTCTATTCTGAAAGTCGATCCAGGATTCCACATTGCATTTAGTTTTCCTATCTTAATTTCGTCCAAACAGTGAGTTTTCAGTCTGTCCTTATTCTTAATGACCTTAACATCTACAGAGAGTAGTGGCCAAGTATGTTGCAGAATGTCTTTCAATTTGTACATGTCTGATGCTTTCTCATGACTAGATTGAGGTTATGGATTTGGGAGAAAAATACCAGAGTTGATGCCCCTTCTTAGGCATCAAATCAGTAGTACATGATATATATTTGACTTATTATTGGTTATGTTAACATTTACCACTTGGTTAAGGTGGTATCTATCAAATTTCTTCACTGTAACATTAGTATTTTTTCCCTTTGTATTTAATAAATATTTGAGATGTGGTGCCTGGGTGGCTCAGTCCATTAAGCAGCCGACTCTTGATTTTGGCTCAGGTCATGATTTCAGGTTCCTGGGATCAAGGCCCATGCTAGGCTCCCTGCTCAGCAGGGAGCCTGCTTCAGGATTCTCTCTCCCTCTGCCCCTCCCCCTGCTCTCTCCCTCTCTAAAATATATATATATTTGAGGTGATATACTTTGAGGTTATAAAATACCCTGTTTTACCTTAAACTTTTGCCCTCTTAGCATGCTTTGGTAGATCTTGACTGCAACAATTACTGTAGAGCTCTAATGATATTTCCCTCATTACTTTTACATTTAATAATTAGAATTCTTCTGTAAGTAAGAGTTGTCTCTCATCCCTTCCTATTATTTTTAAATATATTACATAATAAGAAAAGTATGCTCCACACATGTTTATCGATCTCATTCTTTTGCATAAATCCATATTTCCATATAAAACAGCTTTTCTTCCACTTGAAGAAAATCCTTTAACATGTCTTACAATGTAATTCTATAGACAAATTCTTTCAGCTTTGCTGGCCTGAAGAAGTTATTCTGTGGCCTTCATGTACAAAAGATATTTTCACTTGGGCAAAGAATTTTAGGTTGACAGCTTTATTCTTTCAGCTCTTTAATGATGTTTTTTCCATTGTCTTCTGGCTTGCATAGTTTCTGAAGAAAAGGTTACAGTAATATTTATCTTTATTCCTTCATACCAGGGGTAAATATTTTAGGTTTTGTGGGCTACAGTCACTGTTACATATTCTTCTTTAATAAAAAAGTGTAGCAAACATTCTTAGCTTTGGAGTCATACAAAAACAAGGTATAGGCCAGATTTGGCACATGGACCACAGTTTATTTACCCCTGCTTTATATATTTTTTTCTCTTATTTCTTTTTAGGTTTTCTCTTTATTCTTATTATTTTTTAGTAATTTAATTATGAATTGCATTGCTGTAGTTTCCTTCATTTTCTTCTTGGTATTTGTTGAACTTCTTGGGTTTGTGGGTTTATATTGACCAAACTTGGAAAATTTTTGGCAATAATTTCTTTAATTTGTTTTTTCTTACCCTACCCTCTTTAATGGACTCCGATTTCACATATATTAGACTGTTTAATCATGGCCCATTAGTCTCCTTTTCTCTGTATTTTTTTTCATTTTTTTATACCTCTTTACTTCATTTTGGATAGTTTTTTATTCTATGCTTTCGAGTTTAATATTATTTTTTTTCCCTGTGGAGTCTAATCTGATACTAATATTATGTAGTGATTTTTTTTATTTCAGATATTTATATTTTTCTTTGTCAGAAGATCGTTATTGCATATATTTTTAATTTATCCTCCCATTATGGTCACATTTTGCTTTAAATTTCTGAGCATATTTATAATTGATTTTATGGTCCTTACTGAAAAATTCTCCCATTCCTGTCATTTTTGAGAATTTTATATTGATAGACATCACTTCTGGTTATAAGCCTCATCTTCCTAATTCTTCACATCTATGTAGTACTTTTTTCATTAGATGCTTGTGAATTTGATGTTGTTAAGTGCTGACATTTATTGTCTTCCTTTAAAGAGTGATGACATCATTTTGGTAGACAGTTACCTGTTAATTATCTTGATCTTTTCAAAGCTTTTTAAAAACACTATTATTATTTTTAAATTTATTTTTATTGTTTTTTTAAAATTTATTTATTTATTTTAGGGCACTATTTACTCTAGAGTAGTATTTCCTCTAGCTCTAACTTAGTCCTACTCCTTTTTTTGTTTTGTTTTGTTTTTTGTTTTTTTGTTTTTTTTTTGTTAACTTAGTCCTACTCCTAAGGCATGATACTTCTGGAGTCTCTACACAGTGTCTCACATATTAATGAGACTACACAATGAATTAGGACTTGAATAATTCCTACTTTTGTGTGATCTTTGGGAACTGTTTGGCTTACAACTCCCTGATAATTGTTCTTTTCTTACAAGATTTTTTTTTTTTTTGCTTGCCCTTTGAGGTTTTACTTGTAATATGTGTAGAATGGAATTCTAAAAACTAAGACCTCTGTGTAAATTACTGAAATTATTTCTCTGTGTCTCTCTCTCATCTCATGTTTTCTACCTTGTGAATTCTAGTCATCTCAGCATCTTAAAAGTTCAGTCCTCATGTTGTCAACACAGCAAAACACTGATCTCTGTTTGGGTTCCTTTTGCTGTATTGCATTCCAGAAATTTTCTCCAAGCATAAGGCTACTGTGATTTGTTTTCCTAATTCCAGGTATAATAGTCCTGTACTTCCTGTTAACATCTAAAAATGTTTGTTTATATTATTTGTCCAGTTTTTTAGTTGTTTATGGAAGGAGGATAAGACCTATCACAGGCCTTATTATACTCCCGTGTCTTAGTCATTAGGAAGTTTTGAGTAGAGCAGTGATGCAACTAATAAAATCTGACCTTTGCTCCTCAAATGTGTTCTCTCTCCACCCAAGTCAGTGAAATCCAGAACTGCCTGTTCTTTTTATGCCCAGGTACTCTCCTGTGACCTTTATTTCCCTATTCTTCTGATTACAACCATCATCCAATATTTTATTTCTTTGTGTTAAAGAGAGCTGTCAGCCACTCTCCTTTATATTTTTCCACACTACCTATGGCAAATACATAGAATATGAAACAAGAAATACATATGAATTACTGAGTTTTTATAATGTCCCAGAAACTGATAAATAATCTTGACATTTATGTATGTGTACTAAGACGGAGATGGGAAGAATTTAGCTGAAAAGATTTCACACCATTGTGTAATGGATCTGTGTCTGGTCCTCAGTGATCAATATTTATCTATAGAATGAATGAGTGAATGAATGAATGAATGAATATCTATAGTCATTTCCAAGTGTTGAACTACTGCCTCTTAGTTACAAACTATAATTTTCTGATTTAAAAATGACCTGATGTTTTCTACATCACATCCCTTTCTCAAGTCTAGTTGCAGAGTGAACTGGAGCTATAAAATCTTGGTATGTAACCTAGAAGTTATTTGCCCATTAAAGCATCCCATCTTAGTGCAGTACAGTGTACCTGTTAACCCAGATGGACTCTAAAACCAGATTGCTGATAAGGGGAGGGAAAAGGAGGAAGGAGATGAAGAAGAGTGTGGAGAGACAAGGCTCTTTGATGGACAAAAGTTACAAGTTTAGATAAAATATGTAAAACATGAATTTTGTTGCCCCACACTCCCTTCTTTAAAAATCTTTTATTTTCTGAGTTCCAATGAATATATTTTTTTCCCACTTTGGATGCCTCAGAAAGTGGTAATCCCTATAGTCTGAAAGCCAAGCTTTTAAAGTACTGACATCTGTCTTTATGAGTTAAGGTGCTCACAAATTTGCACAGTTAGACACATGAATGAATAGAGGTACTCACACTTCCCACTCATAAAGATTAAAGGTAACTTGATGTTCTTTATACTCCGTTATCTAGGCTGGAAGTCAGGAATTTTCCAGTTCCAAATTTTAGATACTTAAAATGGTAAACATGCTCAGCAAAACGTGATTAACTTTTGATATTTATGTTTTTGGTATTTCTTAATTATTTAACACATACCAATTTCTTATCATTTTTCTTCTGTTAAAAAATACCATTTTGGGGCACCTGGGTAGCTCAGCCAATTACATGTCTGACTCTTGATTTTGATTCAGGTCATGATCTCAGAGTCCTGAGATCAAGCCCTGCACTGGGTTCTGTGCTCAGCAGGGAACCTGCTGGAGATTCTCTTTCTCCCTCTCCCTCTGCTGCTCCCCCCACTTGTGTGCTTGCTGTCTCTCTCTCTCTGTCTCAAAAATAAATAAATAAATAAATAAATAAATAA
>NW_028013546.1:0-784 GCF_054177405.1 Leptonychotes weddellii
CCCTCTAGAACCCTGTTTGTTTTTCAGAGTCCATTGTCTCTCATGGTTCATCTACCCCTCCGATTTCCCCCGCTTCATTCTTCCCCTCCCGCTACCTTCTTCTTCTTCTTTTTCTTTTTTTTCTCAACATATATTGCATTATTGAGGACATGACTTTTTAAATTTCTCATCAGAGATGTTAGGTCCTTCTTTTTTTAAAAATAAAACCACACAGTTGACACAGACAAACAAACAAAAAAACCCCACAACCCGGCTCCTCCCAAATGCACGAGGGTGACCCTTCAGTCACTCTGCTCATTGTCTTTGTCCTGAACAAAGGCAAATTCAATCCATTATGATCTAGAAGGGATATCAATACTTGATAAAATACTGATTTTATTTCCTTTGGATAGATACCAGCAGTGTGATTGCTGGATCTTAGAGAAGTTCTATTTTTTTACTTTTCTGAGGAACCTCCATACTGTTTTCCACAGTGGCTACGCCAATTTACATTCCCACCAACAGAGCATGAGGGTTCTCTCTTTTCTCCATGTCCCTGCCAACACTCATTATTTCTTGTCTTTTTGATACTGGCCATTCTGACAGGTGTAAGGTGATATCTCGGTGTGGTTTTGATTTGCATTTTCCTGTTGATGAGTGATGTCCAGTACGTTTTCGTGTACCTGTTGGCCGTCTGTATGTCTTCTTTGGAAAAATGTCTGTTCAGCTTCTTTGCCCAACTTAAAAATGGGTTGTTGGATTTTACTGCTGTTGAGTTGTAGAATCTAAAAAAAAAAAAAAAAAA
>NW_028013547.1:0-784 GCF_054177405.1 Leptonychotes weddellii
CAAGCAGGGGGAGTGGGAGAGGGAGAAGCAGGCTTCCCGCAGAGCAGGGAGCCCGACGCGGGGCTCGATCCCAGGACCCTGGGATCATGACCTGAGCCGAAGGCAGACGCTTAATGACTGAGCCACCCAGGTGCCCCTCAAAATAAATAAAATCTTTAAAAAAAAAATTAATGATGTACTATATGCTAAGTGAACATAATAAAAAATAAAGAGAAATGATCAAATGTGTGATGTTTCTACTAGATGGTCAGTTCTATACAAACACAAAAAAAAAATCAGTTGACCATAAAAACAAATATTGCAATATTGAAATTTTTTTAAAAAAGTGAATCCGGGTGAACCATAGAGAAAGGGAAGGAGATATTCTAGTTCTACATGGAGTGGTCAGTGGGAGAAGTGTCAAAAAGGTGGCATTTCGTAGCAATATAAGAGATGGCACATTCAGCCTCTAGGGGAAGAGAATTTGTGGTAGAGGAATTAACTGCAAAGGCTCTGCAGCAGGAGTAGGCTTGGTGGTTCAAAGACCTGCAACAAGCACAATAAGTAAATGGAGGAGTGGAAGACAGGTGACAGGGTTAACCAGGGTCACCCATGGTGAAATGATGCATTTTGAGACTGGAAGCCATTGAAGGTTGGAGGTCAGAGAGCAGAAGAGTGGCAAGATGGGGCTTAAATTGAAAACTAAAGTTGCCCTTCTACGCTCTCTTGCATGTAGCAGGCAAAGGTGGGGACAGGGAGAACATGTAGGAGGGTACTGGAATAGTTCAGATGAGCCATGATAGGG
>NW_028013548.1:0-784 GCF_054177405.1 Leptonychotes weddellii
GGGTCATGATCCCAGGATCCTGGGATGGAGCCCCGCATAGGGCTCCCTGCTCAGCGGGAAGCCTGCTTCTCCCTCTCCCACTCCCCCTGCCTGTGTTCCCTCTCTTGCTGTGTCTCTCTCTGTCAAATAAATAAATAAAATATTAAAAAAAAATGCATCCATGAGAAGGTTAACCCCATTAATCCTTTTAAAAATGTTTACTCTGTGAAATATTTTGAGATACCATGTTGTCTACACACACGATTCTAGTGGATGTTATGAAGACTATTACGATTCTGCAGGCTGGACTGGCTTCTATAGTAACTACAAATATCCAGGGAACGCACAGCTAATAAAAGAACAACCTAGTACTCCCAGGAGGGTCAAGTCCTCATGGCCTGTGAGGATAATAAATAGATTGGAGATACTGGGATTGAAGAAGAGATGTCCTATGTAATCACACCAAAAAGGTATGTCCTTTGTGGTGCAAAACACCACTTCTCATTTTCTGAGAGAATACATAATTTATGTATTTGGTTTGTTTGCTTAGTGTCAGTGTCTCCTACTAAAATGAGTTCCATGAATGAAGGGAGATTCTGTTTTGTGTTCTGTTGTATGTTCAATGCCTGGCACCTAGTTCATGAAAGGTTGATCTAGTCAAAGAGCTAAGAAGAAAGGGCGAAAGCATGGGAAGGCAGATTTTTGGCTCAACACACAGGCTTTTGTAATGATGTATACTATCTGCAGGCTGGGCCAGTAAGTCGTGCCTTCTCTAGAGCTACAGCTGGATCAAGCTGACTATTGG
>NW_028013549.1:0-784 GCF_054177405.1 Leptonychotes weddellii
GTTATTTATTTCTACCACCTTTTTTAAAACAATGAGATATAATTGACATATAACATTGTATTAGTTTTAGTTGTACGCTGTAATGATTTGATATATGTATATATTGTGAAGTGGTCACAGTAAGTCTAGCTGACATCCATCACCTCACATGCTATAATTTTTTTTACTCGTGATGAGAACTTTTAAGATCTCCTCCCTTTGCTTTCAAATGTACAGTGCAGTTTGTTAACAACAGTCACCCTGCTGCACCTTACATTCCCAGGTCCTATTTATCTTATAACTGCAAGTTTGTACCTTTTGTACCTTTGATGTTTCTTAATTGTTCTCTTTTGGATCTCACAGCTGCCCACCGCTTAGTTATGCCTGCTCTCTTAAACTTCCTGCCTCTGATGGGCCCCCGGCTTGTGTTTTACTGGAGGGCATACCATATAGCGTATGCAAAATGCCAAAGGGGCCTGGGGCCAGGTAAAGATGGTGACCACGCTGCCATCCCCATCCCCATAGGCTGATGTTTCCCTCAGCAGGAAAGGTTTCAGAAGTCACAGTTTTAAAGGACTAATGATTTCATCCCAACAAAAAATACTATCAAAAGGGAGAGAGAGAGTTCAAGATTATTTTGGCAATGGTTTCCGAGTGTAACTTTAGGATAAAAATGTTAAAAAAAATTTTTTTAATCAAATTTTGCTGTAACCTTTTTCTCAATACAACTTAATTAAGGAGCTCCACTCGTCTTTGAGGCTTTGGAGTCGGATTTGTTTGGATGGAGAAACGTACTGAGATGGGC
>NW_028013550.1:0-783 GCF_054177405.1 Leptonychotes weddellii
TTATATATATTACATTATATATATTATATATAATATATACATTATATATATTATATTATATATATAATAAATATATATTTATATATGTAATAAGAATAATGTTGAATAAAGTATATATACATGTATAATAGTTTATTACTATATATAGTATTAGTATAATATATAAAATATAATGCTATATATACTATATATAATACTAATATAATATATTAGTATAATATATAAAATATATGCTATATATACTATATATAATGCTATATATACTATATGCGTACTAAGTACATTATGTATACTATTGTCACTACACCACAGAAATATACACACATATATGTATACCACAGAACTATATATACTCCATAAAATACAGTACCTTATACAATATAAAATACTATGTATACTATATACGACATACAGTAATAAATAAGAGATCACAGCCAGTCTTCATGGTTGAAACTAAAACGTTACATTCATATGAATAGAGATCTGATTCTCAATTTTATGTCTTAATGCAAGTTTTAATTAGTAAAAATGAAGAGTCCCATATAGTTAAATGTCAGTTCTCTAAACATCGGCTTACCCCTGGCTCCGTCAGGTCATATATTATTTTATCTCCATTTTTATTTCGTTATTGATAAATTTCCCAATTAGGATCAAAGTTCTCAGTTAAATTCCAGATAAGTATACTCTAGAATTCAGGATATATATATATATTCATATATCCACATACATATATATATATGGACATATATATCCATATTCAAGATACACACACACACACACACA
>NW_028013551.1:0-783 GCF_054177405.1 Leptonychotes weddellii
AGTATAATTTTAGATGGCTGCACCAGAAAAACGGAGAGACAGAATGAACAAAACGATGCAAAGAGCCATTCTAGTGACTTTTCATAACCATAGGTCAGCCCGTAAAATACAATGAAGAATGAAGATATACTGGAAGTAACAAAAACCAATAACCACGCTATATAAACGCAACATGAAGGCAAAACGATCCTGCTCTTCTCCTTGAGTTCTACAGGAGCCACTTGGGAAGGCGGCTCTCTAGAAGCAACATCTTTATTGTTATTTGTGTTTGAGTTACTGGCATTTATATTTTTTCCATGGGTGCGTGAGACCTTCTTCTCTCCTTTCTTCCCCATAGGCTGTGCCATGGAGGGTACCTTGGCAGAAGCCTTGTGAAGTCTAGTGCTTTTCGCAGATGGCAGCTTTGAAGCCTTCTTGGTGGGAGCATGCACAGTTTCACGAGCATGCCACTTTTCAAGATATTCCTCCCAGTGTCCACTCTCTGGCACCAAGGAACGCTTCCGGGGAGATACCTTTTCTAGAGTCACACGAGGCTCCCTCTGGGAGTAGGTGAACAGAAAAGCGATCAATAAATGCACAGGGATCGTAATTAAGACACTTTCCAGTCCTATCATCATTGACCTGATGTACCTCCCCTCTTCTGACTCTGTTTCTTCTGGTCTGTCGAGATTGAAGAACATAATATTACACAAAAGGGAGGCCATCAGCATTGCCAAACAGCAAGAGAGTCTCTGAAGCCTATTGAAGGGCCTAGCAATGACACTGGAGAAAATAGAGAACCAC
>NW_028013552.1:0-783 GCF_054177405.1 Leptonychotes weddellii
AAAAGAAATGATTGCCCAACAGCGTGAATATAAAAAGAAGAAAGCTTTGAAAAAAGCCCAGAGAATAAAAGAACTTGAGCAGGAAAGAGAGGACCAGAAGGTTAAATGGCAACAGTTCAACAACAGAGCCTATTCTAAAAACAAAAAAGGCCAGGTTAGTAAATCCTTTCATTGTACTTCGTAAATTTGAAAAGTGTAATTGTCATTAAAATAACCTTAAAATGCAAAAGGGAGGTACATAGGTACATAGGTTTAAAAAAATACATAACTGGATCTTGAATTCAGAATCCTCTTTAATCTTCCATTTGGCTTATTGTAAAATATCTCCATTAGCCACTGTCTCTCTGCAATAGAAACACTATGAATGAGAGAGTTTATATCATAAATTACAAAAGATCTAGATTGTTTTCCCTTCTGTAAACTAAAATTTGAAAAACCATTTGGTACCTTACATACCACTTGGAGTGTGATGAACCCTACCTGCTTTGTTAACATGTTTTATATGCTGGGCATCCACTGGTAGATTTTATTTAAAAGAGAGCTCCAGTTCCCTTGATGTGTACTGTACTTATGTGTATTTTGGAAATGTTTTCCCCATAAAACTAATCAGAATGGTTTTTCTTTCATTTCCACTAGGTAAAAAGGAGTATTTTTGCTTCACCTGAGAGTGTAACCGGAAAAGTTGGAGTAGGAACTTGTGGAATTGCTGATAAACCTATGACACAGTATCAAGATACCTCTAAATACAATGTCAGGCATTTGATGCCTCAATAATCAGAAAAA
>NW_028013553.1:0-783 GCF_054177405.1 Leptonychotes weddellii
CAATCACCAATGGCCAGTGGTTTAATCAGTCATGCCTGTGTCATGAGCCTCCATAAAACACTAAAAGGATAGGGTTTGGAGTGCTGCTGAGCTGGTGACCACGTGGAGATTTGGGAGAGTGGGGCACCTGGAGGAGGCACATGAGCTCCATGCCCTTTTCTCCAGACCTTGCCCTATGCCTCTCTTCCATCTGGCTGTTCCTGACTTATATCCATTTATAATAAACCCATGATCTAGTAAGTAAAATGTGTTTCTGAGATCTGTGAGCCACTCTAGCAAATTAATTGAACCCAAGGAGGTGGGTTGTTAGAAACTCCAGTCTATAGCGGGTCGGTCAGAAGCACAGAAGCACCTGAACTTGGGATTGCCATCTGAGGTGGAGGGCAGTCTTCTGTAGCTGAGCCCTTCACCTGTGGAATCTGAGGCTATCTCCAGGTAGATGTGTCAGAACCAAGTTGAATTATAGGACACCCAGCTGGTGTCCAAGAATCATCTGTCAGCGTGGAGAAGGTTCCACTCCACACCCCCATGCACCCACGAGCTCGAGAGCACGTGTGCACACGCACACACACACACACACACATTGGAATTGGTAAGCAGAATCCTGGTTATTTGCTTCTCATTTAATTGGCAATAAAAATATGTGAGTTAGCCAGGTAAAATTTGAAACCGAGGCTCAGAGAGGGTTGGCGGTGTTCACAGAGATGGCAAGATGTCTGGTCTTTTGTCTCCAAATTCCATTCTCTTCCACATCACTGCACTGCCTCTCACTCATGCATCTGT
>NW_028013554.1:0-783 GCF_054177405.1 Leptonychotes weddellii
TAGAAGACCAATTAATAGACAAAGGGGGAAAGAGAAGGCCAGGGAAAAACAACTGAGAATCCAAGAAAATAGAATCAGAGAAATAAGTGACACCATAAAATGTTCCAGTGTCAGAATTACAAAGCTGTGATCACCAAGACAGCATGGTACTGGCACAAAAACAGACATAGACCAATGGAACAGAATAGAGAGCCCAGATATGGACCCTCAACTCTATGGTCAAATAATCTTTGACAAAGCAGGAAAAAACATGCAATGGAAAAAAGACAGTCTCTTCAATAAATGGTGCTGGGAAAATTGGACAGCCACATGCAGAAGAATGAAACTCGACCATTCTCTAACACCACTCACAAAGATAAACTCAAAGTGGATGTGAGCCAGGAATCCAACAAAATCCCAGAGGAGAACATAGGCAGTAACCTCTCCGACATCAGCCACAGCAACTTCTTTCTAGATACATGTCCAAAGGCTAGTGAAACAAAAGCAAAAATAAACTTTTGGGACTTCATCAAGATAAACATCTTCTGCACAGCAAAGGAAACAGTCAACAAAACAAAGAGCAACCCACAGAATGGGAGAAGATTTTTGCAAATGACACTACAGATAAAGGGCTGGTATCCAAGATCTATAAAGAATTCTCAAACTCAACACCCAAAAAAGAAATAAGTCAAAAAATGGGCAGAAGAGATGAACAGACACTTCTCTGAAGAAGACATACAAATGGCTAACAGACGCATGAAAAAATGTTTATCATCATTAGCCATCAGGGGAATTCAAATCAAA
>NW_028013555.1:0-783 GCF_054177405.1 Leptonychotes weddellii
CTTTAAAAACCAGGGACATACCTTCACAAGTCATTTAGAGAATCTTCACCTCCTGGTCTTGTTGAAGGGTAGTACTTGAAGCCAAAGGAAGAAAATGAGGAACAGTAGGAGGGGAACAAGGGTGTGCATAATTTAAAAAATCAACAAAGGAAAAAACAAAAGTGGGTTGTGTTTGATAAGAATTTAGTTTCTGGAGAGGAGCCCACCTGGATTTGAACACCAGTCCTGCAAGTTCATAGTTTCATGACTGTCAGAGGGAAGAACTGAGGTAGGATTCTCTGAGCGAAATGTCAAGGTTGTACTACAGAGAGAGAAAAAGACATGTCCTGTTACCATCTCCTTAAATTCCTAGGAGTAGTGTGAGCTTTAGAGCCAAAGTAGAAATGCAATCCAACTTTACAATCAGATGTTGGCCCAGAGGTAGAGAAAAGCGAGAAGAGAAATATAGCCTGTGGGAAGAATGGACTGCAGCCTAGCAGATGACCGGCCTAACTGGATGGCACCCTTTGGAGACCAAGAGCCATCATGAGAACTTAAGGCTCTGTTGTGGTGGTCCCATTTCAATCAGGACAAACAATTTCTTTTATAGGGTTTTAGATGTTTATGGTATGAATTTCAATTCAAAAGCTCAACATAGGCAACCCATCATCTTAAAAGGAACACTTGACTTTGACTCCTAGTTAAAGAATTATGACAGACAAGATTACTTGAAAAACACTTTCTAATAAAAAGTCCGATAAATGATGGATAAAATACAATGTATATTCCTTTTTTTTTTTTTTT
>NW_028013556.1:0-11582 GCF_054177405.1 Leptonychotes weddellii
TGCCCTAGTCTGGTCACCGTCCCTCTCTCCTGACAACCACAGCAGCCTGCTGACTATTCTCCTGTCTCTTGCTTCCTCCCCACCCCGCACCCCTTCCTCAGTCAGCTAAAACTTCCTAAAATTCAAATCTAGCTGTATCACTCACTGACTTAAACCCTCAGTGGCTCCTCATTGTCCTCAAAACAAAGTCTCTGCCCCTGACCAAGGCCTACAAGGCCCTCCAGTCTGGCCTTCCCTTTCCTCAACTCCTGTTCCTACACCACACAGCTGAGACATCATCACCCTAGGCCTGTCAAGCTCCCCAAATACACCCTGTTCTTGCCCCCTTTCCTGTGCTCAGTGCCCCTTCCCCCTTGCTCCCAGCCTTCCTTCAAGACCATCTCCTCCATGAAGCCCCCGCTCACCCCCTCCATACACTGCAGGCTGAATTGACCCCTTTCTGCTCTGGCTTATTCCACACTCTGTTCATTCCTCCTGTCTAGCATGGGTTCCCCCAAAGCAGACCCTGAGCCAAGAGCTCTGGCAGTGATCCCAAGGAGTGTGGCAAGGGAGGGGAGGAAACAGAGAAAAGCCAATGAGGGGCTGTTCATGAGAGGATCACTGCTGTGGACAATGGGGGCACAACCAGTAGCCCCTGAAAGACTGTGTGGAGTGGGCCTCAGAATGGGACCAGAGTGGGGCGAGCCTGGCCATGCACCCCCCTCCTTCTGTGACATACTCCCACACCAGGCCCACACAGCAAACAGTAGGCACTCAGGGATCTACTTAGCATGAATAACATGGGTGACAAAAGAAGCTACCTCCTTCCTCCTCCTCCTACTCTAGGTGACAGCTGTGGGAGACCCCCCCTCCAAAAAGGAGAAGGTGAAGAGGGGGTCACTCTATGGGTGAATAACCACTGGGCTGACTTCCCTCGGGCCCCAAGTAAGACATCACTTATGGGAGTGAGAAATTAATTCCTAATTACACAGTTACTTTATCACACAGCTTTCGGTGCTAAAAGTCTAAAAAAAAATCAACAAAACCCCCACTACCTCCTGCCAGCTCCCAAGCGCCTAATTAGGTAAGTAATTTTGCTTTAAAGCGAACACTTCTGTCCTGACATCACCCCAGGAAGAGAGTAGCTGAACCCAGTTCCGGGGCTGTCCTTGAGGAGAGGGGCTCGGGTGGGGTCATTCCAGAGTGGGCTGGGAGAGAAGACATCTGCTCTTCAGGGCACAACCCTACCTATTCCTGCTGAGGAGCCTCCCTCCCCCACCCCCAGATCCCCTGGCTCCCAGGAGAGGCCCAGAGACCCAGGCCCGGTCAACCAGCGGACACCATCCCCCAGCCACAGTGACTAGTTCAGGATGGGCATGGGACCCCCAGGTGGGCCATGAGGGACAGCCCGGCCGTTGAGCTGGGACAACAGGGAAGAGGGCTCTCCTTGGCTAAGCTACTGCCTGGAAACCCTAAGGCGCTAATGGCCATCTTGCCTCCGTGGTGGCCTAAGAATTCTGCCAACTCAAAAAAAGGCTGAGTCCAGAGCTGGAGAAAGGCAGGATCCTGACCATATGGTTTGAGCACTCCCTCTATCCGAATCCCAGATCTGCCCTCTGCTTTTTCCAGTTCTGTGAGCCAATACATTCCCTTTGGGGCCTGGGCCCCATTTGCCTTTGGTTTCTCTCATTGACAACTCAGAGTCCTGGCTGATTCAGAAGGGTTTCCTGACCTTCCCCCTGGTGGGATTATGGCCACTGCCAGATTTGGAAGCTGAGGCTCAGAAAGAGCCCAGATCACACAGCCCGGGAGCATGGGATCCAGGAGCTCTGCCCAGCCCGCCCCCTCCCATCAGGCAACAGGCCAGCCGCCTTTCTGGCCCCCAAGCACCCCGCCCCTCAGCTGGTCAGGTGGCCAGGAAGCCCACCACACACAGCAGTACACGGAATAGGATCAGCACCCTCGGGGGCAGTTTTACCCAGGGGTTAGAGCATGGAGCCTGGATCCCAACCCCAGCTCTGCTATGTGACCCTTGGCAAGTCACTGACCTCCCAGGGGTGTGGGGAGAATGAAATGTGCCCCTATACGGATTCAGTGCTTAGAACAGGGTCTGGCCCCGGGGTGGTGCGTGGTTCAGTCAGTTGAGCGTCATGAGATCAAGCCCCGTGTCAGGCTTGAGCTCAGCGGGGAGTCTGCTCGAGTTTCTCTGCCTCTCTCTCTGCCCCTCCCCCCGCTTGCACACACTCTCATTCTCTCTCACGTGCGCTCTCTTTCTAATAAATTAATAAATCTTAAAAAAAAAAAAAAAAAAAGACCAGGGCCTGGCCCAAGGAGGAGCCAAAGGAGCACCAGCAGTTCCTTCCTCTGTCACAGCCTCATTCCCCGCCTCAGCTCACACCTGCCCACGAATCACACATGCCTGCTTAAACCCCTCCCTGAATCCCACCTCCTGCCTGAGAAAAGTCCAGGCAGGAAGGGCCTCCAGAAGCTCTGACGTGACCCCAGCACTGTCTGCCACGTGCCCTGCCTTCCAGGGGCGCCTGCGCCTCCCATGCTCCCACAGTGCACCGGGCTTTTTCCAAGCTACCTGCCTTTGCATCTGCCAGTCCTACCTGTGCTTTCCAGATCCCACCCCTGAACTGAGCTTGCCTGCCTTTTGTCCCACTGTCCTCTAGGAGGGCACCTCTGGCTCTGACGTGTGCTCTGTCGTGTCCCGGTTCCTCAGGGCAGGGGCGGGTTCAGAGTCCCAACTGGGTCCCCAGTGTCCCAGCCCAGGGCCTGGCTTAGAAGCGGGCTCTCCACGCCAGCTTGTCAAACACAGAACTTGAGGGACAAGATCAGAAAAAAAAAAAAAGCTTGGAGCTGACTAGAAGCAACATAAAGTGACTGAGATTTAACATCTTTCCAGGAAATACCCCTCCCAGGAGATGATTTCTGTGTGTTGCTGATAAAAATAGGGTGTTTCCTCAATCTTTGCAAGGGGCCCACGGGGGCTTTCTTAAAATGTAATTTAAGATGTAGCTAATGGAAAGGAAGCTGAGATGCTGGAAATGGCAGATCATCTGTCAGGAGGCAGCTCTGTGATGATTCAGGCTTGCTCTAGTGGATAACTAGACCACCAGCCTACACCCCTACCCTGCACTTAGCACATAGTAGGTGTTCAGTGGAGGGAAGAAAGGAGGGAGGGAAGAAATAATGGAAAGAGAGAATTAGAGAACAATCACATTAACCCTTGACCTTGGCCAGCACTTTCTGATTTACAGGTCACTTCTACCCATACATCCTCACACTATTCCTATGAAACCAGAAAACAGAGGTTCTTAAGCCCATTTGACTGTTAAAGAAACAGATGCTCTGAAACCAACTCAGGCCAAGTTCAGAGTCAAGGAAAGATTTGGGGCCACAAAGTCAAAGGAAAGGCTGCATACACAGACCCCAGGCAGGTGGGATCCAGGGTAGCCCTGGGGACCGCAGCAGCAGGAGATCCCACGTCTTCTCTAGACAAGGGTCCACTCAGGTGACAATACTCCAGTGACCTCACCTCTGGGTAGAGTTGCCACACAAATACAGGATTCCCAGTTAAGTCGGAATTTCAGATAAACAATAATACATCATTTTTAAGTATAGGTCCCAAACATGCCTCATGATGTCTGCTTCATGAAATTTAGCACGGTTACAACCAGCATAGTCTGGGCAGGATCAGTGGACACAGCTGCTGGGAACCAGACACAGACACTTTGGGCTCTACCAGACGTTGGGGGTAAAGGTCCCTCTCAGAGGACCCACCTGGCAGCCCTCTGAGGGCTGATGAAGTTGCCCACGTCCTCAGGGGCAGATGGACTGGAATATTTTGGCCTCTGAAAAGGTAAAACCCCTCATGCTATGAGTCAGCATGGGCTCTGGAGCCAGCCGTATCTGAGCACATCCCGGATCTGGCCCATACAAGCTGTATGACCTGGGGCAGGCTGCTAATGTCTCTGAACCTCCGTTTCCACATCTGTGACATGGTATTAACCACCCCCTCCCCCAAGTTCTGGGATTGTGAGGACGTAAGAGAGCGCAGCGCAGTCAGTAAACATTACTTCTGCTAAACCAGCTGATTTCTGCTGATTTCTGCCTACCCAGAGCTCCCTTCCTTCCCCGCTCTTAGGGAAAGAGCCCTGGCATTTTGCAAAGTCTACCCTCCCTACTCTCAGGCCACGTGGCGTGGGTGGGGCTGGACTCACACCCTGTTCAGGGGATGGGACCTGACCCAGCTCTGGCCAATCAGAGCACAGCCTCATCCCAGCCGCAGTGATTGGTTCAGGAATGAGCACATGACCCACGCCAGCCAATCCAAGTCAAGGAAGCTACGTTCCGCACTCCTTGGAGTGACGTGAAAAGGAAGGTCCCCTTTCAGTGAATCCAGGAGAGTGGGCTCTGAGCCTAGGGCTGCCCTCCGCCACCCGCACCCTGGGAGGAAAGCTGCCGGGATGTATGTCAGCACAGAGTAACGAGCAGAGCTGTAGGATGGAAGGACACAGTGTCTAGTGATCTCTTCCAGGATTCTGGATCAAATGGGCCCTGAAGCCAGAGACCCTGCGGCTTTCAGGAAAGGAAACGATAAACTTAAACCAGGATGGTCAGGTTCCTGTCCTGTGTAACCGAGAGAGGCCTTCCTGATTCATGATTGACTGGTGTCCGGCTTGTCAGCCTGTGGCCTGAGAATCTGGTGATTTACCCCTCACCCCTCATAGCATGTAGCATCCTGTATCCATGGAAACAAACCTAAGCGGTTATCATCCCTCTCATCCACTCTAATCCACAGCAAATGAGAAAACCATCCACCCCAAGGTTCCCATTGTAATCTAACCAGGTCCACACCCACCCAATGCCAGTTCAGCTTAAAGAAAGTGGCCCCACACTTGGGTGGCTCAGTCGGTTAAGCGTCTCCCTTTGGCTCACATCATGATCTGGGGTCCTGAAATTGAGCCCCACGTTGGGCTCCCTGCTCAGCAGGAAGTCTGTTTCTCCCTCTCCCTCTGACCCTCCCCCTGCTCATGCTCTTGGTGTTCTCTCTCTCAAATGAATAAATAAAAAATCTTTAAGAAGGAAGGAAGGAAAGAAGGGAGGGATGGAGAGAGGGAGGGAGGGAGAGAGAGAGAAAGAAAAGGAAAGAGGAAGGAAGGAAGAAAAGAAAGAAAACGGCTCCAGATACCCCCTCCCTCAGCTCCACAGTGCCTGGGCACAACAGATTCCAAACAAACAAGTCATGGAGACTCCCCCTCCATGCTGGCCCAGAGCCAAGCTCTGGAGACTCTGGGATGATGAGTCAGCCTCAGCCCTGCCCTCAGAGCACCCAGTGCTTGGAGTAGACAGACCTATCTATAGAGCCCAGGATAAATCAGGATGGAAAGACATGAAGACCAGGAGGGTGCCCTGGTCTTGCTGACATAAGGAGTGCTTCCCTGACTCACAGATGATGCACACAGAGTCATGCCGGAGGGAGGCCAGCTCCAAAGGCTTCTGGAAACAGCCACAATGATGACACTCTGACACCCATAACCACAGCCCGGTCTGTGAGCAGGGACAAGCCTCTGCACAGCCTGCATGGGTTGGATTTGACTTTAAACTTCTCAATAGATCACACACCCTGCCCCGTCAGCCCAGGCAGAGCTCCGGAGGCTCCAACTAGGCTTGGTAACATGGTAGGGCCACAGCTTTGGCCAAGAGCAGAGAAACTCAGGCCGTAGGAGAGGAATGTGGCACATTCTGAGAGTTGCCCACGTAATGTGCACTCTCTCTTCTTCCAATCCTGCCTGGCCCCAGGGAACAATTCTTGGTTGATTGAGCCAAATTCAATGATGTTTTCTATTTTCCTAGCTATCCCTGCAGCTAAAGATGGCCACAAGACCCAGCTCTGGCCAAGTGTGATAGCACAGGGGAAGGATCTAGGAAAGAAAATGTCTTCCTGATCCAAGTAGACACTCGCAGCTGGCATAGCCCTGTTTCCTTTCATCCTTCCTTCCTTCAATGCAAACACGGAGCCCACAGCTTCAGCAGCTACCTTGTGACCATGAAAGAAAGGCCTGGAAAATCACGGACATTAGCCCCCAGGACACAGAGCCATCATCAGCACCCACCGACTTCAGAACTTCATGTTATGTTGGAAAAACACCCCAGGATTTGCTCGAGCCACCACTGGTTGAGTTTTCTATTACTTGCAGCCAAGTGCATCCCAGCAAGTTACACAGAACCAGGACTCAATCCCGCCTCTGGAGCCTAGCTCCCTGGGTTCACCTCCTGGCCCTTTCCCTTACCAGCTCGTGACTATGGGCGGGTCTCTCCCGGTTACGGGACCACATCTGTGAAATGGAACTGACCACAGTCCATCCCTCACAGAGCCAGTCTGAAGATTAAACCAGACAATGCACAGCTTGGGCCCACAGTGAGTATTTGGCAAACAGTAGATACTCTTACTTTTTATCACACCCCTGGATGGAGCCCAGGAAGATTCAATTCCCTCTGCTTTCTAAAGAACCACGGATGGGCACTTCAGACAAAAGGAACTCTCAGCAAGCAACTGCAGAGGGGACGTACCTGCCTGCTTTTTAGAAAGCTCTAGCCCAGGGTTGAGGAACAACTGACATTTCGTTTCCTAAGAGCCTATAAAAGTCAGGGTGGGCAAGCTGTTCCCTGTGTGCACTCACTCACTCAGGAGAAGAGATCCCAGGGTGTGATGGACACTGACCAGCCCCTCCTTCTCGCTCCCTGGCTAAGGGGCTGAGTTACTGACATTACTGCTATTTGTGTTAATATTTTTAATGATGATAGAAATTCTTAGGGGGAGTCCTCACGGTTCTGTTCACGAAGTACATCTACCTGTCATGAGAATTAACTCAGATCCTGGCCCCAGATCAGAGAGGGGCCCTTCCTCATGCTTCTTCCCCTTCCTGGGGTTCTCAGAACTAGGAATGCTCATCTCCACTTGAAGTGCTCCCAGTCAAGGGCATCTTGAGGGCCAAATGAACGAGAGCACCTGCATTGGGGCCACCCGGGCATTTGGCTGAAATGCAAATTCCTAGGCCCTCCACACTCCCTGGGTCTGGATCCTTGGGGCGAGGCCCAGGAATCTGCACTGTAACATGTACCCCAGAGATCCTGTTGCTCCTTGAACTTTGAGGAGCACTGAGAAGGGGTGCAAGGCTGTGCATGTGTTTGAGGAGTGGAGAGGTTGGATGCCTGTTCCTGTTCTGCTCATGCTCATCCCTTAGCTGCTCCACTTTCCTACATCGAGGCCCTCTCTGGGATGCCATCACAGTTGGAAGCTTTCAAGGGCTTTCCGACTCAAAGCAGCTCCTGTTCTCTGCTCTCATCCAAGGCAGGGGTCCACACCCTTGGCAAGGATCAGCCTCATTCTGGAGAGGTCCCTGCAGGCCAGTCCTCCAGCCCTGGTTCACCTAAGAGAATCATCATTGGAATTTCTGGGAAAGCTTTTAACAGAAGTGCCCAGGCCCCTCCCCACAGATGGCAATGGCCATTCATGTTCTTGGTTAGGGGAGGAGGTAGAATTACCAGCACAATGCACCGAGGGAGATACAGAAATAAAGAATATCTCAAGTTCAACAATAATGCCATTGAATATTTCATGACCTCTTAATGGACAAAAGCAGAAAAGTGGTTTAAATGAGACAGTGAGGTGGGTTCAACTATAACCCAATGCTTACTGGAGGTTTGTCACACACTGAAAGAGTCTCCAGTAAGGTGCCACAGGACTCACTATCCTGAGCTGATCAAGCACAGGAAGTAAATGTAATGAGTGACTGAATCAGGACTCCAAGAGATCACTGTAAGATAAAATTAATAGCAAAAAACGCAAAGTTTGGTACTTGGGTTAAGTAAAGGTCAGCTGTGTTTAGTTCCAGGATGGGAGAGACCTGGCTTAGAAAGTGAACACAACCAGGGGGTGGCAGGGAGCACAGCCACTCAACAGGTCACCACGTGGCACTGGGACAAGGACAACCCATTCTCTCTGCCCCATGAGCCATCATTGGGAGGCTGGGGACCTACCCCCAGCCAGGCACCACGGGAGCCTCGCCCAGCAGGTGAGGCCGCCTCACCTATCTTTGACAAATGGTGGCAGGTGTTGAGGACATTTCATGTAAAGAAAGGGAGGGCGCCTGGGTAGCTCAGTCGCTTAAGCATCTGCCTTTGGCTCAGGTCATGATCTCAGGGTCCTTCCAAATTCTGAAGGACTGTCATGAGTCTGTCAGAGATGCCCCCGCCTGCAGGCTCTGGGCCCCCTGTGCAATCAGGCCCCCGCCTCCCTCTCTGGCCTCATCTTTCAGCACCCGACCCCCTCCTCCGGGATCCCCAGGGTCCAACATCCCCCTCAAGCCCTTCCCCAAACAGCACCTGAGGCCCTCTGCATTCTGTCCCCTCTACCCCAGACCCCCTACCCCCATCCTCCGCCTGTTCAGCTCTTACTCACCGTGCAGGGCCTCTCTTCTTCAGGGAGCATACTCCACCCTGCTTGTGTCAATCAGGTCCCTGTTCCACAACCGCATGGTCCTCTACACTTCCTTACAACAGCATCGATCTCAATTTAGAATTTACTTAGCATCGTATTCTCTGTTTTATATCTGTTTTCTAAACCATGAGATCACAATGGCGTCTGTCTTGTTCAACCCAGGGCCCCCTCACCCCTGTCTAGCACAAGGCTTGGTGTGTAGCTGGTGCTCAATAAACACTGATTTTGTAAACAAATAAGTGAATGAATGTTCCCATCAGATAGGAGCTACGGGAAGACAAATTCGGTTCAGTGAAAGAAAGACTTTTCTAGCACATCGGGCTGTCCCCATTTGGGATTGGCTGCCAGGTGAGTTCCCCACAGCAACAGCTTGTGAGCAGGGGCTGACTGGATGTGAAGAGGAAGGCTCTGACCTCGAAGGAACCTTCCATCATGGAGATTGTCTCTTCCACAGCTTGAAAAAGGAGCCAGTAATTTGGGGAAGGGGAGGAGCAGGAAGGAAGAAAACGTCCTTGGGATGTCAGGCCCGTTACTTGGGGAAGCATAACGTTTATAGCACCAAGCCAGGCTGGGACTGGGGGGCTGGGCTCTGGAGCTGCGGGTTGTGGCTTCTCATCTGGCCCTCTGCACCCACACCATCCCTAGGCACAAAGGACAAGGAGGACCTTGAGAAGAAGACAGGTCTGGGTCACCCCGGTGTGTTCATGACTCTAACAAAATTTTCCATTGAACCTGCCCCCAACCAGGACCAGCTACTTAATGTGTGGGACCAGTGCTAAATGTAAATGCATGGCCCTCCTTCAAAACTTATTAAGAATTTCAAAACAGTGATAACAGAGCATGAAACCAGGCATGCGGGCCCCATGTGACTGTGCATGCATGCAGCCCTCGCTCACCCCGCTGCCCCCCCCCACCAGGGGTATGCTGGTCTACAGACCCCACCCAAGGACGGAGACAAGATACCAGAGACCTCACCAATCCTCACTCTGCTCAGCTTGGGTCTTCATTGTCTTAATTTCTAAATCTGAGCAGAAGGGGGAATCAGTAAGCAACAGAGACTCTTCAAGTCCAAAGGGCAAGGTGGGGATGCTCATAGGAGGCACTGAATGGAACCAGCAAAGCAAATGCCTACCCCGAAACAGGAGTCAAGAAAAATTATCCTAAAACTTGGACATAAGGCACAGGGAGGGCAGAATTCTCACTATGTGATTTTGGAGCATTACTTAATCGACCCGGCTAAAGATTATTTCACTATCTAGGGGAATATATCTTTGTTTCATTCACTATTTACTGTTAATTAAAGGTCTGGCTGCTGTGAAATCAAGTTGACCTGCAGTTTTGTAAGTGATTTATACGCAACAGAAAAGATAACCCCCAAAGTTATGGTTTTATGACCCTGTAGGTCGTTAACCAGCTTTAATTCCAACCTAACTCTCTCATCCCCACGTTTTCTCTCTAATACCTGTTTTCCTATTTCTACTGATTACCATCCTGCTGTTCCTCATTAATGAGGTGAATAAATCACATGCCTTTTAAGATTTGTGTGTGGGTCACCTTTTTTGTTTAACTCTTTGGAAATTATACTTTGACTTCAAGGTCAGGAAAGGACTATTAAGAAGCCTACTTAGTATCCATAAGATGAGAGTCAAATGAATATTGCATCCATAAAACAAGAACAGGTCCAAGAAACCCAGGAACAAGAAACCATCTTGGGAATTAGTAAGATGCAGGGGAGACGAACGATTGCAGGAGGGGCAGTAACTGGAGGAAAGGACATCGTTGGTGATTCAGAAGACAAGTCGAGGAATTCTCCTCTAGTACAGATGAAACCTTTGAGGGAAAAGAGGATAAATGCAAAGAATAGATATAGGAGGGAAATATCCACTTTGTGGGACTGCCAGCAGGCAGCAGAGAAGAATGGGCAAGAACCAAAAAAGCAATAAAAGAAATTTTTTCCTGACTAGAAGGAAAATACCAGTTCTCAAAGGCCCCACAGGAAGCAATCCTACCCCTAGACTTGCCCTAGTGAACTGTCTGAATTTTGAAGGTAGGGAGAAAACCCTACAAGCTTCTGGCAGGGAAAAAGCCAGGAAGAAGAATCAGATCCGTCCTGGACTCACCCGCAATTCGAGCTTGTGGATTTGAATGGGACCACATGCAGGGCTCTGAGGAGAGAAATTATGACTCCAGAGTGGTGCAGACAAAAACTGTCCTTCGCACAAGAAGATCAAAGGAACGTAGGTTTGGACAGGCAAGACTGAAGGATGACACTATCCAAACACCTTGTCTTTAAAACAACAACAACGACAACAACAACAAAAAACGACTTAAGGATGGCCTCCAGCCAAAGCAAAACGAGGAGAATGAAGGACTTGACAAAAGGGAGTGGCACAGTTCACAAGAAACCATACAAACCCAGCACAGCTTCCAGCGAGGTCCTCGTAATTGTCGGGGTGGCTGTGAAGTTGAACTCTGTTCTTAGGGAAGGGTGTTTAGCAGAGTTGTAACATTTTTTTTTTAAATGCTAGGGGACGGGGGCGCCTGGGTGGCTCAGTCGGTTAAGCGTCTGCCTTCGGCTCAGGTCATGATCCCAGGGTCCTGGGATCGAGCCCTGCATCGGGCTCACTGCTCTGCGGGAAGCCTGCTTCTCCCTCTCCTACTGCTTCCCCCTGCTTGTGCTCTCTCACTCTCTCTGTCAATTAAATAAAATCTTTAAAAATAATAAAATAAAATAAAAAAATAAAACGCTAGGGGACGAATCACTTCATCTCAGAGCATCCTTGTGGAGTTCAGCATATACTTGGTGGTGCTGACCGCCCATCTCGGCCGCGCGCCTGTCCTCCCTCCTCGCCCCTTCCCAGTGGCATCTCGCACGCACGCCCACTGACACACACACATACATGAATCCTCACACTGTCACAGACGCTGAAACGTGCACACTCACATGCACACCCATAGGCCTCCAGCGTTTCCCTCTCCCCCTCGGTCTCTCCCCCCTCTCAATTCTGCTCTGTTGACCCATTACTGGGCACGGTTAACCCCTGCTTGTCCTTCAGCTCCTGTGTGTCACCTCCTCAGGAAAGTCCTCACGCCG
>NW_028013557.1:0-783 GCF_054177405.1 Leptonychotes weddellii
GAGCTGGAGATCTACCAGACCACTCTGAGCACCCACGAAACCAGCCTGAGATGTAAGATCTGGATCTCTACAAACAGAATATCGCAGGCAGTTAGTTTCGAGGCAAGAAGCGGGGAGCCATGATTCTGCAGGCAGATATCGGAAGATAAACGGCAGCGGGAGGGCGCCTGGCCGTAAGGATCCTACACCGCCGGTGAGCAACAGCCTCGCGCGCTGCGGATGGGCACAGACTCGCAGACCCGTAGTGGCAGGGAAAGGACTTTAGGGCAGCCCCTGGGGCGGAAACCCGGAGCGGTGGGGTCGCGCCTGTGAACTGCAGCCCCTAGGGCGGAAAGCCGGATTGGCGGGTTGTGTGGGCGAACTGGGAGTGGCTGGCGGTTTTAGAAGCACAAAAGGCAGAGATGTGCCCCAACCTGGAGGCAGGACTGGGAGCGCTGCAGAGGGTCCCACAGCCCAGGCCGCTGCAGTTTATAGCAGCATGGACAGAAACAGAGACGGTGTGGCCTGGAGAGCTCACTGAAGAACAGACTGCAGTCTCTCTGCTCTGAGGCAGAGGGTTGGAAACGGTCTCTTCTGCTCTGACTCACGGAAGAGATGCGGAAAGCCACCAGAGAACAAAAGCCCCAAAAACTGATTCCTGCTGAGCCCATCCCCCACCACAGGGGGGTAGGGCAACTCCACCCAAACAGGGTTGCTTGAGTAACAGCATGGCAGGGCCCTCCCACAGAAGACAGGCTGGGAACCCTAAGGTCCCAAGGAAACAGGTGCACCTTGCTTGGGTTC
>NW_028013558.1:0-783 GCF_054177405.1 Leptonychotes weddellii
ATATTTGCTAAATTTATTGATATGACTAATGCATGTAAACCTATTATTTTAGGCATAGAATTAAAATCAGGAAAACTAATGAGCCAGCGTCCTTATTTTAGATACAATGGTAAAGAACTAGAAGAGCTATTTGAATCATCCAAAGATAATGTTAAAGTTCTTAAAGCTTTAAAATTTGAGTTTAGTCATAGAAAATCTAAAAAAATGCGTTTACTTGAAATAGAAGTTAATAAAATCCTTCAGTCTACCCCTAGCATATCAGAATCCACTAACGTGTCTTCAGGTTTCAGTACCGATAAGACTATCACTCCAACTACTCAACAAACTCAAATACGTGAACCTATGATTGACCCTCTTAAGGTTAAACATAGAGAGCCTGAATCAGTTTCCAATCAACCCTCAGAAAAGTATATTGTCGAGTGTGCAAAATGTAATACATCTAATTTTATCTACGTCTTAGATGATAAAACTCAATACTTATCTTGCTCAAACTGCAGAACTCCTTTTGAAGCTCAATTAAAACAAGGTGTCCTGCGAACTATTTTTAAGTCTGAACCGATATCCTCGTCTAGACCAACATCCCCGAACAACTTAATAATTTACGCTCTAATCGCCGTTACCGTTATAATATTAAGCATTTATCTTTTAAACTAGGTTGGAATCATTCCCTTATGTCTACTCAACAAGAACGGTTAGCATCTTTAATAAAATTTACCCAGCAAACGCTATTAATGCATAAAAAGCCGACAACGAGTATTACTCAGCATAAGGACTTTGTACGTG
>NW_028013559.1:0-783 GCF_054177405.1 Leptonychotes weddellii
TTATATGAAAGTGGACTTAGATTAGTTGTAAATGTATATTGCAAACTCTAGGACAACCACTAAAATATTTTTAAACAGGGAATAATTGGTATGCTAACAAAAGTGGCGAGAAAATGGAATTATGTATAATGCTTGTTTAAAACCAGAAAAAGCAGAAAAAGAGTAGAAGAATAGGTATAATGAATAGTAAACAGTACGGACCAGTAGAGATATTAATCCAAGTATATTTAAAAACCACTAAATGGAAGTGGTCTAAATTCACCAATTAAAAGAGAAGACTGTCAGAGTAGATAAAAACAAGACCCAATTATATGTTATGTTGTCTATAAAATACCCACTTTAAATATAAAGATACAGATAGATTAAAAGCAAAGGGACAGAGAAAAATGTACCATGCTAACACTAACCAAAAGAAAAAGAGGAGTAACTGTATTATTTTGGACAAAGCAGACTTCACAACAAGGAAAATTATCAGGGGTAAGAGGAGCATTACATAACAACAAAGAGGTCAATTCTCCAAGAAGACACAACACGCCTTAACATGTACACATGTAACAACATAGTGTCCAAGTATGTGAGGCAAAAACTGGTAGAATTGCAAGAAAAAATGGATGAATCCACTGTTATTGTTGGAGATTTCAACAGCCCTCTATCAGAAATGGGCAGATTCAGCAGGCAGAAAACCAGTAAAGTTATAGTTGACCCAAACAACACCATCAATCAACTTGATCTAATTGACATTTATAGAATACCTCATCGAACCACAGAATACACATTCTTCTC
>NW_028013560.1:0-783 GCF_054177405.1 Leptonychotes weddellii
TGGGCATTAAGGAGGGCACGTGATGTAATGAGCACTGGGTGTTATATGCAATTGATGAATCACTGAACTCTACCTCCAAAACTAATAATACATTATATGTTAATGAACTGAATTTAAATTAAATTAAAAAGAAAAAAAGAAGAGACCCCCTCCCTCTATCCCGCTGGGTGGTGGCTGTGTCAAGTTTTCAAAGCAGTGGGAATAAGCGCAGAGTCTATCCCTGCCTGCCCCAGGCCTCTTTCCACCCTCCTCCAGACCTATAAGGGTCTGCATGGGCCCCAGCCTGTTCTCTCCTTCCTGGTGGAATTCCCCAGAAATGAAGTAACCGTTCTCAGGTTACGCACGGCACAACGGGCAGGACATTCTCAAATAACTTCTTCCTAGCCATGAAAGGCTAGCACCTCCCAGCCTGTTGAGTTGGACAGGCAATCTGTCTTCATTTCTGAATGTCCCCTAAGAAGAACAAATCTGTTACACTCTGGCCGACACATTTCCAAAGAAGTGAAATAATGCGATCTGACTAAAATGTCAAACTCTAATATTGAACAAAAAACGGAGTAGACACAACGAGAGAAGGAACACCCAGGGAACTCTTCCGGCAACTCAACCCAAAACCTGCCCTCTGTGCACTTCCACGGATATGACAGATACCCCTGCCCTTCCTGGGTATGTGACTCCCCTCAGAAAAGATCACCCAGGCCAGAAAAGAGTCTGCTCGCAGCCAGCAGGGAACGTTTCCCCATCCCCTGGCCTTCAAACTGCTGAGGCGAACATTTCAGAAGG
>NW_028013561.1:0-783 GCF_054177405.1 Leptonychotes weddellii
GAGGGTTCTAGAGGGGAGGGGGATAGGAGGATGGGTTAGCCTGGTGATGGGTATTGAGGAGGGCACATTCTGCATGGAGCACTGGGTGTTATGCACAAACAATGAATCATGGAACACTACATCAAAAACTAATGATGTAAGGGCGCCTGGGTGGCTCAGTCATTGAGCGTCTGCCTTTGGCTCAGGTCATGATCCCAGGGTCCTGGGATCGAGTCCCACATCAGGCTCCCCCCTCGGGGGGAAGCCTGCTTCTCCCTCTCCCACTCCCGCTGCTTGTGTTCCTGCTCTCGCTATCTCTGTCTCTGTCAAATAAATAAATAAAATCTTTAAAAAAAAAAAAAACTAATGATGTAATGTATGGGTATTAACATAACAATAAAAAAATTAAAAAAAAATCAACAACCCAAAGTATAGTCACACTCATACAGAGCAATACTATAAACCTCAGATAAACTGAACTACTGTTAAGTAGATAAATCTCATGAATGTTTTGTCAAGTAAAAAAAGGTAAAACACAAAGTGTTTTAAAACACTTTGTGTGTAAAAACACAAAGTCATCAATATAAAGCTTAAAAGTAAACAAGTAAATAATACATACAGTTTCAGTTTTCTATTGCTGTGTAACAAACCACCATAAAATGTATTGGCTAAAAACAACGATTTACAAAATTCATCCCATTTTACATAAATAGTTACAGTTCTACTTTTGCAATTTACTTCCCTACAACCAATAAATTGCAGACCTTGAATAAACATGGAATTTCAACTATAACTGTAAGCTAC
>NW_028013562.1:0-783 GCF_054177405.1 Leptonychotes weddellii
CAGGCGCCCCAGTTTAATATTTAGCAGACAGCTTATCTTGATCTGCATTTGCAAAGAGAAATACATATGGTAGAAATACTACAAAAATGCTTTTTCAATATTTCTATCTGAAATATATATAGCAAGAAAAATGACAGAATACACCTTTTGCTTCCTACCTTCCTTCAGGAATTTTATATTCATTTCATTATTCTCTTCACACATACACACAAGATTTACAAAAGCCTGCATTCTAATTGTTTTCATTTGCCTTTAGTTTTCTCTTATGAAGTAAAAAAAAAAAAATCTGATAAATGTCTTCTCAATGCTTTTGTGATTTTATATTACTGACTTGATTTTAGCAGCTACTTTGAGTTTTTAAGATCATTTAATACTGGAAGGCTCTATATAAACATGTTTATGCAACATGGCAATGAAATTTTATTTAATTTTGATTATTTTTTAAATTTTATTATATTTACTCAGACTGCAAGATAGTATTTGCAAGATTGTTCGTGCTTCACAACTGTATTAAACACAAATTGGGGTTAGATGATTTCATATCTTACCGAAACCTGAAGAAAAAAAATCTTCACAATTCTCATATGAACCTTTATGTTAGGTAGAGTTTGGAAAGCTGCATGCCTAATCCAATAGTAGAAAACTTTAAATACTGCCTATCAACTTCAAATGTCAATGGAAGATTACTAGCAATAAATATCATGGAGAGCTCTAATTACCTCCTACTGCTCTACTCTTTTAGAGAAGATGTTCTATCCACACAGGTCATGCTGTGTAACATAT
>NW_028013563.1:0-783 GCF_054177405.1 Leptonychotes weddellii
GTACCTGAGGTGCACCTGTGGGGAAGTTGATGCAACATCTGCTCTGGCTGCAAAGATCAGTCGATGGAGTCTGTCTCCAAAAAAGGCTGGTAATGACTTGGCCAAGGCAACCAATGATTGGAAGGGTCTGAGGATTAGAGTGAAACTGACCATTCAGAACAGTCAGGTGCAGATTGAAGTGGTACCTTCTGCCTTTTCCCTGATTACCAAAGCCCTCAAGGGATAGCCAAGAGACAGAAAGGAGGAAGAAAACATTAAGCACAATGGAATTACCACTTTTGATGAGCTTGTCAACATTGCCTGAGATATGGCACTGATCTGTAGCCAGAGAACTCTCTGGAACCATTAAAGAGATCCTGGGGACTGCCCAATCTGCATTGACGGCACCGCCCCTTGTGTCATAATAGATGACATTGATAGTGGTGGAGTGGAATGCCCAGCTAGGTAAGAACTACAAAGGAAACTATTTCAACATAGGATCATTTGACAATAAAAAAAAAGAAAGAAGAAAGAAAGAAAGAAAGAAAGAAAGAAAGAAAGAAAAGAAAACTATATCAAAATGATAATGGGCATCTATGAAAACTTATGGCTAATGCAATACTTAATGGTAAAAGACAGAATGTTTCCCATTGATTCGCAAACAAGGATATGTTGTCACACTTTTATTCAATGTTGTGCTGAAGATCCTAGCCGATCAATAACAAGAATAAAAAGAACCATAAAGATAGGGAAAGAAGAATTAGATTTGACTGTATTTCTAAAAGATATTATTATTCATTTGGA
>NW_028013564.1:0-783 GCF_054177405.1 Leptonychotes weddellii
GTAATAAAGTAGCTTGTAGGTTCTTATTTGGAAGAATGCAGCAGTGGCATTAATGAAAAGTAGCTGAGGCATCAAATATCAGAAAGATTAAAACCTTCACTGCAGCAATGATAATGGTACTATTTATTTAGCGCTCATTATGTGATCAATTCTGCTAAACCTTTGTACTTTAAAAGAGATCATCCCCCTTATAAATTTGAGGGAACTGAATCTGTAAGGTTTTCAGTAATGTGTGTCTAGATATGGCTGAATCCAAAGTCCATGCTCCTATAGATCATGTTTGTTGTGGAGTTGGCTTTGGGTATCCTTGAACAAGTAAAGCAACAACTCCTCACCTTACTTTCTAAAGGGTTATGTAAAGGGATGATCTCATTGACTTTAATGTCCTTCAAATATCCTTGTTTGAAATAATATTTAGTCACTCAAAAAATATGCCTTGAGCATGTGCCCAACATTGCTCTGACACAGGTGTTTTTCCATAGAGTTTGCTTTCTAGAAATAAGAAACTGTTATTTCATTTGGAACACAGGATATGTTTTACTGCTGTTAAGAACAAGTGCTATACAATGTCCACAATAGCCAAACTGTGGAAAGAGCCAAGATGTCCATCGACAGATGACTGGATAAAGAAGATGTGGTATATATATACAATGGAATATTATGCAGCCATCAAAAGGAATGAGATCTTGCCACTTGCAATGACGTGGATGGAACTGGAGGGTATTATGTTGAGTGAAATAAGTCAAACAGAGAAAGACATGTATCATATGATCTCATTGATAT
>NW_028013565.1:0-783 GCF_054177405.1 Leptonychotes weddellii
TGACTGGGGAGTAAAGTCTTAAGCACTAATAATAAAAGAAATATAAATTAAACCCATAGTGATATACAGTTTCATGCCCATCAGCACAAAAAAAGGAGGCTGACCATAGCAAGTATTGGAAAGAATGTAGAAACATGGGAACCACACTGATACGGGGGAATGAATGGGTTCTGCCCTTTTGGCAAGAGCTATGCCACACCCCCCCTCCCGCCCCCGCCTGGAAAGTGAAGGATCAGTTGTCTTACTGTTCCAGCAAACCCACACCTGTGCACATTCTCAGGAACCTCTCATATATGTGTGTCATGGATTGTGGGTAAAAAAAGCGACATGCTTATATAGCAAAAGAAAAAAATGGAAAACATCTAAATGCTCATGTTGTAGGAGAGTAGATAAATAAATTTTGGAATACACAGCAATGAAATACTATGGAATGAATAAACCAGAAGTCTAGCACTATGTACTAATGTAGGTAAATATCCCAAACATAATATTGTTATTTCTAGAATGTGAGGAACTTTTTTATAAACTAATGTGGAATCATCCATGCCACTAAGAAAGATTAGTTAAAAATCATAATAGTAGAGAGGCGGAGCAAGATGGCGGAGGAGTAGGAGACCTGGATTTCGTCTCCTCTCAGGAATTCAGCTGGATAGGGATCAAACCATTCTGAACACCTACAAACTCAACAGGAGATCGAAGAAAAGAAGAGCAACAACTCTCTCATCAGAAAAGCGACCACTTTCTGGAAGGTAGGACGTGCGGAGAAGTGAATCCGAGGCGATA
>NW_028013566.1:0-783 GCF_054177405.1 Leptonychotes weddellii
ATACATATAATGGAATACTGTTCAGCCTTTAAAAAAGAAGGAAATCCTGGCATGCGACAATGTGGGTGAACCTGGAGGACATCACCCTGAGTGTAATAAGCCAGTCACAAAAGGACAAATGTGGCATGATTCCACTTAGATGAGGTACCTAGAGTGGTCAAGCTCTTGGAAACAGAAAGTAGGATAGTGGATGCCAGGGGCTGGGGGGAGGGGCAAAGGGGAACCCGTTTTTCATTGCGTCTAGAGTTTCAGTTTTGTAAGAGGAAAGAGTTCTAGAGATCTGCTGCACAACAAGGCACATAGAGTTAGCACTACTCTACTGTACACTTAAAAATGGTTAAAGTGGTAGAATTTATGGTTTTTACTGTGGCAGAAAATATTTGGTTAGTTACCACTATATATTCTATATTCATTATATGGAGATTATCAGTATAACACGATAGTGTGTTTTCTCCATGGTTATCTAGAAAAAGTCCCACACTTTGTGTATGAGAGGCTGTTGATGCCTAAGCCAAGCTTTGTCTGCTTCATAATTTGGTCTCTATGCAGAGATGCCAGGGGCTGTGTGTCTGCTTTTGTCAGTCCTCTCCCCCAGGGAGCGCCGCTATATCAGGGAAAAACAAGTGGGTTAATGTAACGTGAGACTCCTGGGTCAGCCTTCACAGGGATCTGTACTGGTTTGGGGTGGGGGCGTATGGAAGGTGGGGCAGTCAGAATATAGGGACCTGCCTGAGCCGCAGCAGTGCCGGGAGGGAGAGAAACCCAGAACGAGGGATATTGGCA
>NW_028013567.1:0-11582 GCF_054177405.1 Leptonychotes weddellii
ATGACACAAATGGAAGGACATTCCATGCTCATGGGTTAGAAGAACAAATATTGTTAAAATGTCCATTCTACCCAAAGCAATGTATAGATTAAATGTAATCCCTACCAAAATACCAACAGTATTTTTCACAGAACTAAAACAAACAATCCTAAAATGTTTATGGAACTAACAAAAGACCCCAAATAGCCAAAACAATCTTGAAAAGGAATAACAAAACTGGAGGTATCACAATTACAGATTTGAAGTTCTATTACCTAGCTGTAGTAATCTTAACAGGATGGTACTGGCATGACAACAGATACATAGATCAATGAATAGAAAGCCCAGAAATAAACCCATGATGTTATGGTCAATTACTCTTTGACAAAGGACGCAAGAATATGTAATGGGTTCAACAAATGGTGCTGGGAAAACTGACCACTTTCTTTCACCATACACAAAAATGAACTCAAAATGGATTAAGGACCTAAATCTGAGACCTGAAATCAAAAATCCTAGAAGAGGGCACAGGCTGTTATTTCTCTGACATGGGCCATAACGTCTTTCTAGATATGTCTCCTGAGGCAAAGGAAATAAAAGCAAAAATAAACTGTTGGGACTACATCAAAATAAAAAGCTTTTGCACAGCAAAGCAAACAACCAACAAAACTAAAAGACAACCTACTGGATGGGAGAAGATATTCACCAATGACATATTTGATAAAGGGGGAGTATAAAGAACTGTATAAAGAACTTACACAACTCAACACCAAAAAACCAAGTAATCCAGTTAAGACATGAACAGACATTTCTCCAAAGACATCCAGATGGCCAGCAGATACATGAAAAGATGTACATCACTAGTTACCATGGAAATGCAAATCAAAACTACAATGAGATATTACCTCACACCTGTCAAAATGACTAAAATTAAAAATACAAGAAACAACAAGTGTTGGCGAGGATGTACAGAAACAGGAACCCTCATGCACTGTTGGAAATGCAAACTATTGCAGTCACTGTAGAAAACAGTATGGAGGGTCTTCAAAAATTAAAAATAGAATTACCATATGATCCAATAATTCCACTATTGGGTATTTACAAAAACATGAATTCAAAGAGACATGCACCCCTATGTATTGCAGCATTATTTACAATAGCCAATATATGGAAAAAACCCAAGTGGTCACTGACAGATGAATGGATAAAGATGTGGTACATAAATAATAGGGTATAACTCAGCCATAAAAGAGAATGAAATCTTGGGGCACCGAGGTGGCTCAGTCAGTTGAGCATTTGACTCATGATTTCAGCTTAGGTCATGATCTCAGGGTTGTGAGACCAAGCCAAACAAAAAAACCAGACTCTTAACTATAGAGAATAGATGGTTACCAGTGGGGAGGGGGAGGATGGATGGAATAGGTAAAGGGGGATTAAGAGTATACTTATCGGGATGAACACTGAGTAATGTATGAAACTGGTGAATCACTATATTGTACACCTAAAAATAACATTGTATGTTAAATATACTGGAGTTAAAAAAAAGTTAAAAAGTGAGTGTGTGTGCACATATCCAACATCAATGGAAATTAGATAAGGTTGTCAAGTCTTTTAAATATTTGTTAATTCAATGACAGTTTCTGAAGTTACAATAAGTTCTAGTGTGTTTCTTCCAGTACGTTCATAAGGATATAACTGGGTAAGTTGTTTAAGTCTGAGCATGAGTATTATTTTCCAGCATCCCAGGTTATCCCAATGTATTGCCATAGTTGAAAACCAGGATGATAAAGCAGTGATTCAAAAACATCAGGGTGCATATTCATCATCTGCGGTCTTATTAAAATGGAGATTCTGATACTGTAGGTCTGGGATGGGACTTGGGATTTTGCATTTGTAACAGGCTCTCAGGTGACTGCTTGCCATAGAGCATACTTTGACGAGCAAGGTGCTCACTCACACTGGTTTGACTGCCTGGAATGCCTAGGTACTGCCCCCAGAGGCACGTAATTGGTCTGGGATGTAACTGGTCTGGGATGTAGCCTGGTGGTAATTCTAATGTGTAACGAAGTTTGAGAATCTCAATGGCAACGTGCATTATGATTTTCAGTTTTAGTTATAATTTTATCAGTAGCTCTAATGTGATCCCCTTTGCCCACTGCCCAACCTTCCTCTTATGTCAAACTCTTTAATCCATTTTGAGTTGATTTTTGTCTCTGGTGTAATACAGAGTTCCATTTTCATTCTTACCCATATGGATGTATAATTTTCCCAACACTATTTCCCAGACTATACATTCCCCATTGTGTATTTGGGCACCCCTGTTGAAGATCATTTGAGCGTGTTTCTGTGGGTTTATTTCTGGAGTCTCAATTCAGTTCTATTGTCTGTCTTTAAGCCAGTACCATACTGTTTTTATTACTGTAGGTTTGTAAGATGTTTTTAATTCAGGAAGTATGAGGCCTCCAGCTTTGTTCTTTTTTCTCAAGATTGTTTGGCCATTGGGGCCTTTTGTGGTTCTAAATGAATTTAAGAGGAATTAATACCAATCCTTCTCAAAGTCTTCCAAGAAACTGAAGAGGGGACCCTTCCAGACTCATTTTATGAGGCCAGTATTATTCTGATTGCAAAGCCAGAAAAAGACACTACAATAAAAGAAAACTACATGCCAATATTTCTGATGCATATAGATGCAACAAACCTCAACAAGTGGGATTTATCCTTGGGGCATGAGGACAGTTGAACATATGATAATCAATGTGAACAAAACATTGCTGAAAAAATTAAAGAAACAAGTACATGTGAAGACAGATCATATTCATGGAATAGAAGGCTTAACACTGTTAAAATACCTGTGCTACCCAAAACAACCTACAGATTCAATGTTATCCCTATCAAAATCCCAAAGCCATTTTTTTTACAGAAATAAAAGCATCTATCTTCAAAAAGAGAGGAGACCCAGATAATTTTAATGTGAATTCTACTAAATCTTCTTAGAACAAGAAAACCTATAATATGAAAACTATTCCAGAGTATATAAAATGAAAAAAAAAAAAAAGAAAGAAAGAAAACCTCTCAATTTGTTTTACAGGGCCAGAATAATCCTAATACCAAAACAGGACAAAGATGATACTCACACATCTGAAAAGAAAACTACATGTTAAGGTAGAGAAATGTGAAATCCTAAATAGAAATATTAGCAAGAGTGATGTCAGCATCATGGTGTAATAAGACAGTTCTGGTTTTTGTACTGCCCCACCCCAACCATCATTTGGCATCCATCCACAGACAGAAGTGCCTTTGTGGGAGCTATGAAATGATCCAGCTCCATATGCCAAATGACTCAGAAGGAATCTGGAATCTCAACCACTTGTGCATTGGGTAAAGGCATATAGACTTTGTTCCCAGCTATGGAACATGTAGTGGCCTGTAAACTGGTTCCAGTCCATCCTGGCTACATTTCAGGAGCCCCTGGAAAACAATGATTGACACAAGCATCCACAGATTAGAAAGCCTTTGTATAAGTTCAGGTTTCCAGAGAACTTCTGTACACCATTGGTACAAAATACAAATTTGGGACACACTCGGGAGAAGTACCCAATCTTCAGCTACATGACTGGGAATCAGGAAGAAGCTGGGAGAGCCAGCAAATAAGACTCTCAGAGGGTATTAAGGGGACATGGATCGACCAACCATGTCTTACATTTCATCAAGAAGCCTGCCCACGAGTTGCTGGTAAAACCCACAGATGACCTCAACTGGCCCATGCATACCCCTAGCACTCAGAATGCCTCCATCACACACCTCTGCCATACTGTGGTCAGCTTCCGGTGTGCGCTCCTCTCACTTCGGTCTTCCAAAAAGTGGCACTATAGCTCAAATTTGTGGTCTCTGACTTGCAGATTCTGGTGGTTTTCTGTGCCTCCTCATTAGCACATTCATGTCAGCAGTGGCAAAAGTGAGCTTTGGGAAATGGCTAGGTAGCAAAAACTTAAGCTATAGTACCAGTCTTTGGAAAACAAAAGTGAGAATGTCAACACCTGGCCTGGTGCATTGCAGGATGGAGAGAAGGCATAAGAGAGAGCTTAAGAATTCTGCCACAAGAGGGAGTAAGAAGTGGAGAGCAGCTGTATCCATAGAAAGTCCGAGAAAGTCTCAGAATCACTATCAGGGCTAATGGCAAGTATTTCTCTCCTGAAGGCAGTTAGTAAAGACTGTAAAAGATTGCTACTTCAAATGAGAACAGAGCAATGGAAAACTTCAAGGAACATGAAAAAAATCAAGGAAACATGACACAACCAAAGGATACAATAATCTTCCAGCAACCAACCCCAAAGACACAAAGGAAAAAACTGTATTAGATACAAAAAAAAAAAAAAAAATTATAAGAGTCAAAGGATACCACTACAAATAGTCATCAAATCACAAAGGAACACAGCAAGAGAGAAAGCAAGGAACAAAGGATCTACAAAACAGACAACAATGAACAAAATGGCAATAGTAAGACCTTACTTATCAATAATTATTTTAAATTTAAAAGGATTAAATTCTCCAATCAAAAGACAGAGAATGGCTGAAGGGATAAAAAAAAAAAAAAACAAGGTCCAATGATAAACTGCCTATAAGAGACTTATTTTAGGGGTGCCTAGCTGGCACAGTCAGAGGAGTGTGCAAGTCTTGATCTCAGGGTCATAAGTTCGAGCCCCACAATGGGTGTACAGATTACTTAAAAATAAAATCTTTTTTATTCTTTCATTTTATTTATTTATTTTTGAGAGAGAGAGAACATGTGCACAAGAGTGGGGAGGAGGAGGGGCAGAGAGAGAGGGAGAGAGAATCTTAAGCAGGGTCCACGCACAGCGCAGAGACTGATGTGGGCTCGAGACCATGACCTGAGCCAAAATCAAGAGTTGGAAGCTTAACCAAATGAACCACCCAGATGCCCCCAAAATAAAACCTTTTTTAAAAAAGGCTTATTTTAGCTTTAAGGACACATGTAGAGAGTGAATAAATGGAAAAAAGACATTTCAAGGAAAAGAAAGCAGGGACAGCTATACTTCTATCACACAAAACAGATTTGAAGCTAAAAATGATCAACACACACAAAGAAAGTCATTATAAAAAGATAAAGGGATCAATCCATAAAGAAGATATATGTAAATATTTAGGCACCCAACAATAGAACACCTAAATATATAAACCAAATACTAACAACTAAAAAGAGAAATAAACAGCAATACAAAAAGCTGGGAATTTTAAGCTTCTACTATCAAAAACGCATAGGTCATCCAGACCAAAAAAAAAAGGAAATGATGGACTTGAACTACACTTTAGACCACATGGACCTAACAGAAATCTACAGAACATTCCATCCAAAAACAATATACATTCTTCTCAAGTGCACACAACATTCTCTGGATAGACCACGTGATAGGTCATGTAACAATTTTTAGCAAATTTAAGACCAAAATCACACCAAGTATCTTTTCTTTTTTTTTAAGATTTATTTATTTTAGAGAAAGAGAAAGAGAGAGCATGAGCACGAGGGGGAAAGGGAGAGAGAGTCTCAAGCAGACTCCCTGTTGAACAGACAGCCCAATGCAGGGCTCGATCCCAGTACTCTGAGACCATGACTTAAGCCGAAACCAAGAGCTGGATGCTTAACCGACTGCGCCACCTAGGCGCCCCACCAAGTATCTTTTCTGAACACAACTGTATGAAGCTAGAAGTCAACAAAAGGCAAGCTGGGAAATTCACAAATATGTGGAAATTAAAAAAACACACTCCTTGGCGTGCCTGGCTAACTCAGTACGTGGAGTGTGCAACTCTTGATCTCCGGATTGTAAGTTCGAGCCCCATGTTGGGTGTAGAGATTAATTAAAAATAAAAACTTAACAACAAAAGAACACACTCCTGAGCAACCAGTGGGTCAAAGGAGAATTCAAAAGGGAATCAGAATAATATCTTGAATTAAACAAAAAAGGAAACACAACATACAAAAAAAAATGGGATGCAGGAAAAGCAGTTCTAAGAGGCAAGTATATACTGATAAATGTCTACATCAAGAAAAAAAAGATCAAGATAAAATAATAACAACTTTACACACCAAGGAACTAGAAAAAGAACACACTAAGCCCAAAGTTAGTATAAGAAAGGAAATAAAAAAATACCACAGGAGAAAAAGATGAAATAGAGACCAGAAAAAAAATTTAAAAAGATCAAGAAAATTAACAGCTGGTTTTTGAAAGGATAAATAAAATGAAATGGTCAGAAGACCTCTCTGGCATTCTTCAACCACCTTTGATTTTCTTAAAATTCACTTGCTCATTCATTCATTCATTAATTCATTCATCTATACTTTCAGTTCTCAAGCCTTTGGGGGAAAAGTGCTCATCCCTTCTGTCAGGAGATCTTCAAGCAAGAACAACTGTGCCCTGCATGGAGTCAGTGGCAACAGCTGCTGTCCATGGTGATGCTTACTCTGAGTCCCTGCTAATACTCCTGTAGTTGGCTTCAGTTGGGCACCTTCTCACAGAAGTACTTTCTATGGATTTAGGAAAGACTGGTCCCAAGTGCAGGAAATAGGTTTTGTTGCTGGAATATTACAGATGTATCTGAGATCACAAGACCCATTTTCCACATTTGAATCAGTACTTACAGATCAATATGAACTTTGTCCTCCAATAGTCACTTGGCAGGACACTCCCAAGATATTTCTATTATTCTGAAAGTTAATAAAAAATTGCAGAACATATGGAATGTTATTTGTTTATTTTGGAATGTTTTTTGAAGATTTTTAAAATTTATAAATGTAGATATTACATTATAGAATGTTCAGAAAATAAGAAAATGAAAAATTTTAAAAAATCAATAAACTTTGGCTAGACTAAGGAAAAAAAAGAGAAGATTCAAACAAACAAAATCAGAAATAAAAGAGACAATTACAGCAGAAATACAAATCAACTTCAGAGACTGCTCCAAACAATTACAGTTGACACTTAAACATAAGTTTGAACTGCAAAAGTCCACTTATATGTGGACTTTTTACAGTACTAAGTGTAATTTTCTCTTCCTTATGATTTTCTTAGTAACATTTTATTTTCTCTACCTTATTGTAAGAATACAGCATAATGCATATAACATAAAAATATGTGTTAATTGGCTATTTATGTTATTGGTAAGGCTTCTGGTTAATAGTAGGCTATTAGTAGTAAGGTTTCTGGGGAGCCAAAAGTTATACTCAGATTTTTGACTGCACAGGGGGCTGGTGCACCTAACTCCCATTCAACTGTAGGCACCAACAAATTGGACAAACTAGAAAAAATGGATAATTTCTGAGAAACATACAACCTACCAAAACAGAAACATGACGAACTAGAAAATCTGAACAGACCAATTACTAGTAATGAGATTGAATCAGTAATCAAAAACCTCCCAACAAACAAAAGTCCAGTACCAGTTTTACTGGTGGATTCTGACAAACATTTAAAAAAGAATACAAATTCTTTTCAAACAATTCCAAAAAAATATGACAGAACACTTCCAAATTCATTTTACAAGGCCAACATTTTGACTAAAGCCAGACAAGGATACCACAAGAAAATTACAAGCCAATATCTCTGACAAATATAGATGTAAAAATCCTCAACAAAATATTAGCAAACCAAATTAAACAAAACTTTAATAGGATTATATACCATTATCAAGGGGCATTTATTCCAGGAATGCAAGGATGGTTCAACACCCATAAATCAATCAATGTAATACACCACTTTAACAAAATGGATAAAAATCATGATCATTTCAATAGATGCAGAAAAAAGGATCTGGCAAAATTCAACATCTATTTATGATAAAAAAAACTCTCAGCAAATTGAGTATAAAAAGATACCTCAACATAATAAAGGTCACAAAGGACAAGCTGTGACATCCACAATGGTGAAAGCTTTCCTCTAAGATCAGGAATGAGACAAAGGTGCCTACTCTCACCACTCATATTAATCATAGTACTGGAAGTCCTAGCCAGAGAATTCAGGCAAGGAAAAGAAATAAAAGGCATCCATATTAGAAAGGAAAAAGTCAAATTATCTTTGCAGATGATATGCTTTTATATCTAGAAAGTCTTAAAGACTCCACCAAAAACCTGTCAGAAATAATCAGTGAATTCAGAAAAGTTACAGGTTACAAAAACACAGCTGCATTTCTATATACTAATAACAAGAAAAAGAAATAAAGAAAACAATCCCATTTACATTAGCATCAAAAACAATAAAATATTAGGGATAAATTTAACCAAGATCTGTACATTGAAAACTTTAAGAATTTCATGAAATTAAAGATGACACAGATAAATAGAAAGATATCCTGTGTCCATTGATCAGAAGAATTGATATGGTTAAAATGTCTGTACTCCCCAAAGTCATCTATAGATTCACTGTAAACCCTATCAAAATTCCAATGGCATTTTTTACAGAAATAGAAAAACAATCCTAAAATTCCTATGGAGCTACAAAAGACCCTGAATATCCAAAGCAATCTTAAGAAAGAACATAGCTGGAGGCATTGTACTTCCTGAATTCAAACAATACTATAAAACCTTATAAAGCAAAACAGTGTGGTACTGGCATGAAAAAAGACACATAGTCCAATGGAACATAATCAAAAGCTCAGAAATAAACTCACACATAAATGGTCAACTAGTATTTGACAAGGGAGCAAGGAATACTCAGTGGGGAAAGGATAGTGTCTTTGATAAACTGTGGTGGGAAAACTGAATAACCACATGCAGAAGAATGAAACTGGACCCCTATCTTATACCATACACAAAAATTAACTCAAAAAGGATTAAAGGCTTTCACGTAAGACCTGAAGCCATAAAACTCCCAGGAGGTAACATAGGAAAAAGGTTCTTTGATATTGGTCCTGGAAATGATTTTCTGGATATGACACCCAAAGCACAAGCAAGAAAAGCAAAAAATAAATCAGTGGGACTACATTAATCTAAAAAACTTCTGCAGAGGAAAAGAAACAATCAGTGAAACAAAAAGGCAAACTATGGAATAGAAGACAGTATCTGGAAAGCATATATCTGATAAGGGATTAATATCCAAAATATATAAAGAACTTACACAACCCAATTAAAAAATGGGCCGAGAACCTGAAAAGACATTTTTCCAAAGAAGACATACAGATGGCTAACAGGTATATGAAAAGGTGCTCAGCATCACTAGTCATCAGGGAAATGCAAATCAAAGTCATAATGAGATATCACCTCACATGTGTTAGAATGGCTATCACTAAAAAGACAAGAAATATCAAGTGTTGGCAAGGATGTGGAGAAAAGGAAACCCTTGTGTACTGTTGGTGGGAGTATTGCATGATACAGCCAGTATGGAAAACAGTACGGACATTCCTCAAAAAATTAAAAATAGAATTGCTATATGATCCAGCAATTTATTTTCTGGGTATTTATCCCAAAGAAATGAAAACAGGATCTCAAAGAGATAACTGCTTCCCAATGTTCACTGCAACATTATTCACAATAGGCCATATATGGAAACAACCTAAGTGTTGGTCAGTGGGTAGATGGATAAAGAAGATGTGGTATATATATATATATAATTTTGCAATAAGAAATAAAGAAATGCTGCCATTTGCAACAACTTGGATGAAACTTGAGGATATTATGTGAAATAAGTCAGAAAAAGACAAATACTGTATTCTATCAATTATATAAGGAACTCAAAAAAGCCAAACTCAGAAACGTAGAGTAGAATGGTAGTTACCACAAGCTGGAGGTTGGAGAAAATGGGGAGATATTGATCAAATGGTACAAACTATAGAGATCTAATGTATAGTATGGCCATTATAGTTAACAATATTATATCTTTGAATATTGCTAAGAGAATAAACCTTAAGTAATCTCACCACCAAAAAGAAATGGTAATTATATGAAGTGATGGAGGTTTTTTCTAGGGTTTTGGTGGCAGTCATTTCCCAACATATAAGTGTATCAAATCAACACACTGTATACCTTAAAATTACATAATGTTGTACCTCTAAATTATATCTCAAAAAAATTGTAGTAAAACAAATCGACAGTGACCAAGTAAGTTTCATTCCAGGAATAAAAAAATAATTCCACACAGGAAAATCTATTAATGTAATTCAGAACATTAGTGGATTAAAGGAGGAAATATATAAGATAATAGTATTTGGATTATACTATTTTTAAAAAAATTATTTCTTGATTATTGTCTACTCTCTCTCTGAACAACCCCTTGCTTTCTTCTTCTGGAATTTCTTCTGAGTGGTTGTTATTGTACAAGGTCCTTCTATGACTATGAATTATTATTGTTATGAATTATTTCTTTCTTGGAGATTCAATCTACTTCATATTATTAAATATTTTGATGTTTAGCATCTTTGTTAAATTTTCAACTCTTATACTGAGTAGGGTCTTCTTTCTATACCAAACTATTAGAAAGTGTACATAAAAACCCGTAACTGGAGGTTTTGTATTGGCAGCATGCATACCTGGCACTGATGGCCATTTGAAATCACACCTGTGTCTCTATATAGAGACATAAGTCTAAAACACAGTTCCATATTCACTGACTGACAAGGGTGAACCTACCAAGCAGATAATCTACTATGCCAGTTTCCAGGGCCCCCAAGTTGTTACTGAGAAACAATAAACAACATTTGCATGACTTAATGAGCTAAAAAAGATTCAGATAAAGTTGAAGACTCCATTTATTTTAATCCCTGCCCAATCCCATTTTTCACTTCTTTCCCAGAAGCAACTACTATTATGAATTCTAGACCATGCTTTTTCTATACTTTTGTCATACACATCCATCTACAGCAACCAGGGCTCCAAACCACCCATCTTACCCCATCCCACATAATCACATTATTTATAAGGGGAAGCAGAAGTTTCCTAATGACAATATGCATGTCCTGCAAAGGGGTCCAAAGGCAATCACTCCCGTATCTTGGGGAAGCCAGCCTAATATTCAGTTTCTCTTATCACTGTTGCCCATGATGAGCTTGTCAAAGAGGTATCCTGCCATGGCTTCTGGAGTCCCTTTCTTGCTATCTAGAATTAACAAACATTAGTATTTACATATTTTAACAAACTAAAAGTTTTCAGGTAAAGCTGAAGACCTCCTTCACTTTAATCCCTGCCCAAACCCATTTCTATCACTCTTTCCCCAGATCAACCCCAATCATAATTTTCAGGCCATATTTTTATATTTTTACTATGCACAGGCTCCCACATTCATCAGGGCCCTAGACCACCCACCCCACACTGTTTATAAGGGTAAGATTCATTTTGTGTTTTCTACAGTCCCATGAAATATCTTCTCCCTCCATCTTCAGAGGTCCTGAGCTGCATGTAGATAGGGTTGGGTGGGTGGAGAGATTCCTGAATACCTGTTTTAAAACTTAAAAGGTGAGAGATTTGCATACAAATCAACCAGAGACCTTTATTTAAGAACCAAATAACTTTATTGAAACCAAATTAACTTTATTTATGGCAGAACTGGAAGAAAAAAACTGGAACGTTTTGCAAAGGCAATGCTGCAATATGCATGCTCGGC
>NW_028013568.1:0-783 GCF_054177405.1 Leptonychotes weddellii
AGAACTAAAATCTAACCAAGTCTAAATCAAAAAGGCTATTAATGAGGTGCAAAGAAAAATAGAGGCTCTAACTGCTAGGATGAATGAGGCAGAAGAGAGAATTAGTGATATAGAAGACCAAATGATGGAGAATAAAGAAGCCAAGAAAAAGAGAGATAAACAACTACTGGATCATGAGGGGAGAATTCGAGAGATGAGGGATACCATAAAGAGAAACAGTATTAGAATAATTGGGATTCCAGAATAAGGAAAGAAAGGGGCAGAAGGTATATTGGAGCAAATTACAGTGGAGAATTTCCCTAATTTGGGGAAGGAAACAGGCATCAAAATACAGGAGGCACAGAGAACCCTCCTCAAAATCAATAACAATAGGTCAACACCCTGACATCTAATAGTAAAACTTACAGATCTCAGAGACAAAGAGAAAATCCTGAAAGAGGCTCAGAATGAGAGGTCTGTAACCTACAAGGGTAGAAACATTAGATTGGCAGCAGACCTATCCACAGAGACCTGGCAGGCAGAAAGGACTGGCATGATAGATTCAGGGTACTAAATGAGAAAAATATGCATCCAAGAATACTATATCCAGATAGGCTGTCATTGAAAATAGAAGGAGAGATAAAATCTTCCAGAACAAACAGAAACTAAAAGAAGTTGCAATCACCAAACCAGCCATACAAAAAATATTGAAAGGGGTCCTCTAAGGAAACAGAAAGCCCAAAAGTAACATAGACCAGAAAGGAACAGAGACAAGTACACAGTATACAGTATACAGTAACCGTC
>NW_028013569.1:0-783 GCF_054177405.1 Leptonychotes weddellii
CTACAGTATTACAAAGGGATCTCTGGAGGATGGAATGTGAAGTTTTCATTTTTGCCTGCCTATATTAAATTTCTGCAACACAAACATACTACCTCTGGAATAAGAAACACTGTTTAAAGAACAAACAAAAGCCCCACTTGTCTTGGTTACCATTGGATAGAGCACTGCTGTCAGTGTTCAGTACAGCTCCCCATACACAGTTCTTCTCTGCCCCAGGCTCACAGAAAACGTTAAGACCCTTAGAGATGAAGTAGAAGCACTTGGTGCTTTTCTCCACCCTGCCTGCCTTATAAACAAGGTAATGAAGCTTTGCCTTAGACATTGAATTATTGGAGAACGGGAAGAGCCACCCAAATTTTGGCCATAACACCTTTAAGAGGACTTCCAGCCCCTTCTGAGCCGTAAACTGCTTTGGCTCTCTCTAAGCAATACTTTTGTCATCCTATATAAAGTGTCTTTGGAAATGAGCATCCACATATCTTGATGGTGAGGCCTGATTTATAATAAACATTGGAATATGTCAGCTAGATCAACCACCCACCAGGGATTCTAGTTTGGCCTGAATGAGCATATTGCTAATGGTCCATACCTTAAAAGCCACCCCATTTACATATCCCTGAAATCTGTCAGTAGTGGTCCGTTTTAGGGCCAGAAAAACAGTAATGTGTGAGTGTATATCCAGTTGCAACCCAACAGACAATGGCTGGTGAACACTGCAGGCTGGTTTCCTCTCTTTGGGCGGAATAGCTCCTAAACCTAGACTTGACATCTGTACAGGTAATA
>NW_028013570.1:0-783 GCF_054177405.1 Leptonychotes weddellii
GTGTGAAATTGTCCTAATTCAAGCTGGACAAGTGGAGAGCATGATTTGTAGTTTTCTGGCTGCTGTTGGTTGAAACAGGATGAAAACTGGCACCTAGCAAGGAAGAAAAGCTACTGCGGCCAATGTGTATGAGTGGCTTTGAGCTTTGTCTTAATGGGAAAGTGCTCAAACATGTGTAAGATAAAGCTGTTATTTAAGGAAAAAAAAAAAGGAAAAAAAAAAACCCATGCAGGTGGAAAGGTGGGCCAGCAGAAGGGAGGCAGGACTTTTTGGGGTGTTGGAAATGTTCTGTTTCTTGATTGTGGTGATGGTTACTGGGGGGTATACATTTGTCAGACTTCATCAAAATGTTTGGAAATCAGTCCTCCATAAAGTCAGTTTTTTAAAAAAGTGTGTTAAAAGACACAAAACTTCTAATCTTACTAAGGAAATGAATTCTGTAAAGTCATAAGTGAAAAATGGAAGTTTTGTGTTTTTTTTTTTTAATTTATTTTAGAGGGTGGGGAGGGGCAGAGGGAGAGGGAGAGAGAATCTCATGGAGCCCAACGTGGGGCTCGATCTCACAACCCTGAGATCGTGACCTGAGTTGAAATCAAGAGTTGGACACTTCCCGACTGAGCCACCCAGGTACCCTGGAAGTTTTTTTATTTTTTTAATTTTTTTTTAATTTTTTTTATTTTTTTTAAAGATTTTATTTATTTATTTGAGAGAGAGAGAGTGAGAGAGAGTGCAAGAGGGGGTAGGGTTAGAGGGAGAAGCAGACTCCCTGCCGAGCAGGGAGCC
>NW_028013571.1:0-783 GCF_054177405.1 Leptonychotes weddellii
GAAGCTGAGCTGCAGGATAATCTCTGCCAGGGGGTGCGGAGGTTCCGAGAGCACCTGCAGGACTGGCTCCTTCACGTCAGGACAAGAAACACACGATCTGGGCGGACTGCGCCATCCACTCAGTCAGAGCTTGTCCTTAGCAGAAGAGGGTCACGCACGGGCAGCTCTGTTCTGGGCCACGACGCACTGTTCACCCACCGCAGCGGGCTCAGACACTGCCTCACACCCTGGAGACCACCTGTCCCGCCTTCCACCGCCCCACCTCTGGCAGCCGTTCCGACGGCCACGCACAGATACATTTGCTCCTACGTCCAGCCAGTCCAGCCTTAGTAAGGGGACACACATGCGGTTTCTGGAAGCAAAGCCCGAGCTCCCCATGTACGGAGGTGGCTGGCTCTCAGGAATACCTTGTCCCAGGACACCAGCGGGGGTGGATGCTCCAGTCCTGCATCTTCTTTCCCACGTGTCAGCGCACCCGGAGGACGGCTCACCTTCTCAGTGCTCCTAAAAGGCTCGGGATTAGCGCAGACCTCTAGAGAAAAAGGAAAAACCAGGTCTGAAGACTGCAATGTGCAGCCAGGAGACGGCACATCCTGCAGGCCGTGAGCAAAAGTCACACTCGGGTTAATGCCACCTGCCTCCCGGGGGGTCATGGAGTCGGGTGCCTGTGGGATCTGCCTCTGAGTGGGGGCCGTGCCCGCGTTTGGTACCTCTTCTGTTTCTAACTCACTAATACAGTGTCTCGGAGGTAAGCCAACGCCAGGCAATGTCGGGGAGCTCCCA
>NW_028013572.1:0-783 GCF_054177405.1 Leptonychotes weddellii
ACTTGCCAGAGCTGCGGCAGCACCGAAGTGCAGGCCCTTTCCCTTTGTTTTCCTCCGAGAAGCTTTCGTTGGTGCGTGCAGCCTGTAGTCAAACCAGATGTCTGCCCGCAGCCCACTGCTGGGGCCGCAGTCTGACTGGTGTGTGTGGTTATATGTCCCTCTCCCCGGGGCAAGAGTCACTTTGGAGCGGTGCTGGCTCCTCTCAGGGCTGTTTGCACACCGCCATGCCCGTGGCCCGCGTTTGGATGGGCTCCTGCCAAGAGTGGATTGGAGGGGGCCGAGATGCAAAACGCACAGGGGCCGGGCATCCAGTTTTAGCAAGGCTTGTAGGCTGGTCCTCTTGTGAGAGGGAACCTGCCGCCATGTCTGGGACTGACCACAGGGTGGGAGGAGGCAGATCTGTAACGCATGGGGCACAGAGTGTTTGCAAGGTTTGCGCCCTTCTTCCGGGGGAGGAATCCTGTCTCGCTGGGACTCAGGCAGGCCTGACTGCAGGGGGCAGATCCGCTTGAGCACGGTGGGATGGGACGGGGCTCAGTGTACAGAAGTTAAGTAGTGAATGTTGGTGCGGCCTGGTTCCTGCAAGTGGCCGAGGATTGATGCTGGGGGACAGAAGAGGGAGAGGGTGCCTTCCAGCTCCTTTGTTTCTGGAGGAGTCTCCCAGTGACATCTGTCCCTCCAGAACGCCTGAGATTAGTGACTTACACTCCCTCCCGTATGCGCCAGGCATTTTTCAAACTCCGGCTTCTGTGCTGTGTACCTCCTTGGCTCATGTGTCGGGCC
>NW_028013573.1:0-783 GCF_054177405.1 Leptonychotes weddellii
TTATAGTATTTTTGGCATGCAAATGCTCTTTAATTTTTATAGAGTCACAATTATCAACCTTTTCTTTAATAGCTAGATTGAGCCAGAGTTAGAAAGGCTTTTGACACTACCAGGTTATAAAGGAAAGTCATCCATTTTTTTCTTCCAGCTCTTGTATGGTTTCATTTTTTACATTTTATCTCTGACCTATTTGAACTTAGGTCAGTGTGCAGTGTGAGGCTTAGATCCAATATTTTTTTCTCAAATTGTGATCCAGTGATCTCAACACTACTTGTTAAAAATACAGTTTTGATTTGATTTGAGATGGCAACATCCATATACTAAATCTCCATGTTTATGGGTCTATTTTTGGAGTTTTTCTTCTGTCCCACCAATATGTCTATTCTGTTACCTCATCTCTTTTTGAATTGTAAAGGTTTTATGGTAAGTTTCAATATTTGGTAGGGCTAACCCACAGCCCACTCATTACCTTTCTTTTCCAGGGATTTCCTCACTATTTTTGCTTATTTTTCCATACGCATTTTATAAATAATCTGTTTCCTTGAAAAAAAAACTTGTTAGTATTTTTACTAGGATTGTACTTATTTTTTTTTTTTTAAAGATTTTATTTATTTATTTGAGAGAGAGAATGAGATAGAGAGAGCATGAGAGTGGGGAGGGTCAGGGGGAGAAGCAGACTCCCTGCTGAGCAGGGAGCCCGATGCGGGACTCGATCCCAGGACTCCAGGATCATGACCTGAGCCGAAGGCAGTCGCTTAACCAACTGAGCCACCCAGGCGCCCA
>NW_028013574.1:0-783 GCF_054177405.1 Leptonychotes weddellii
GTCTTTGGGAAGAGGCAGTAGGACAGCAAGGGTTGAAACGGGGAATTATTCAGATGGTGTGCGCTCGCCACAGTGGGAAAGGTCAGAGGTGGTGACAATCCAGATGATCCTTGAGGGTAAAGCAACAAGATTTCCTGCAGATTGCATATAGAATGTGAGAAAAGGGTTCCAGAAGTGTATGGAGATTTAGACTCTCTGGTATGGGTAATGCTGTCCAGGCACCCATCTCTAGACTCAGCAGTGTGAAAACTAATGAACTCAAGTAATCATTATTTCAAGTTTTGAGATTTAAACCGAATGACTATATGGATCTTCCCTGTTTTAGACCAAGGATCCTATTTGATATGATAAAACGGACGTTGTTATAGACTACTTCAAATTGGAGGAGAGTAATTTCTAATCTCTATTTATATCCTCTTTGTTTTTTATGACAAACACATTCCCTAAAGCCCTTAAAATCTCAGAGATGCTGGAAGGAATGCTCATAAATACTCCAGGTAAATACGCTGTTTTGGTCATTCATCAGCTTTGGTACATAATGGAAAATACAAGGATATGATCGATACGCATTTTTGATTGTAGTAAAACTGATTAGAAATCATTTTGAGCTTATTAGCCCTAAAATATATGAGGGAACGTAAGTTTCGATGTTGTCCAAATATAAATGGGTTCTTGTGCTTGGAACATCCCAAATACACATATGGTAAACTCAACTTTTTAGTGGCAAGTTATTATGCCTCTTGTCTGCCCATGACATCCTCCTTGACTCTGATGCCATCTATC
>NW_028013575.1:0-783 GCF_054177405.1 Leptonychotes weddellii
AGGGACACTCGCCATAGCATTCAGAGCCCATCTGAATAATATAGCATCATCTCCTCCTCTCAAGATCCTTAACTTAATCACATCCGCAAACTCCTCTTTTGCCATATAGGGTACCATCTCTGGGTTCCAGGGATTAGGACCTGATATCTTTGGGGGCTGATAGGCAGCCCACTACTCTAAAGTGCACTTGAATCTCTTCAGGAACTTTTAAATATGCATTGCTCGGGCTCCTTTTTAGATCAGCTAAGTCAGAATCTCTGGGTGAGGCTTGGGCATGGGTATTTTTTAAATGCTTCCCAGGTGACTCTACTGTGTAACTAAGGCTGAGAGCTACTGATTAGAGTAGAGCGAGGGAAGAGTTCTTCCAGTAGCAGGGCAGGAAGTCATCACTGTTTGGAGACCTCTGCTGCCCTCTTAACCTGGTAAGACCCCTTAGCTAACAATGCTGTCTGAATGAGACCCTCACTTAATGTGCCTTTCTGAAAGGTGATTTGTGATTTACTTCCTTGTGGTTCTTAGTCCTACCTCCTTCAGTTCTTACTACTTCTTTCCATCAAGCTGACACTGAGTTTCTAGAATGTGTGACACCCATCAGTCCAAATTGTGAAGAATATACAGAGCTAACAAACTGATGGAGATCAAACTTAGCTGGCCTCACACAAATGTAGAGTTGAGTGCCCTGGAATTGTAAGTCCAAGTCTGGAAAACATGTGCTGACGTACGTGTGTAAATTTATAAGAACAACTAATGTCAGTCTGTACTACATCCAGTGTTAGAGGCAGG
>NW_028013576.1:0-783 GCF_054177405.1 Leptonychotes weddellii
GCCAGTTTGAATTTGGATTGTGATTTCAAGGAATCTGTAGTTCAATTTGGGGAGAAGTGCTATCTTTACAGTATTAAATCTGCCAATCATGGTGTATGTCTTCATTCATTTAGATCCTGTGAAAAGTTTTCTCAGCAATGTTTTGTAATTTCTATTCTACATAGAGATGTTGGACATCTTGTATTAAACTTGTGGCTAAGCGGGGCGCCTGAGTGGCTCAGTCACTGGGCGTCTGCCTTTGGCTCAGGTCATGATTCCAGGGTCCTGGGATCGAGCCCCGCATCCGGCTCCCTGCTCTGTGGGAAGTCTGCTTCTCCCTCTCCCACTCCCCCTGCTTGTGTTCCCTTTCTTGCTGTGTCTCTCTAAATAAATAAAATCTTTAAAAAAAAAAAGAACATAATTCAATCTTTTATCACTAAGTGTACAGTAGTCGTAGTATTTTTTTAGATATCTTCAAAATGTTTGAGAACACATATACTTTTTATGAATTGTTGGATTCAATATGTTAATATCTTATTAAGGGTTTTTATGTCTATGTTTATGAAAGGTATTATATATTTTTTCATTATACTTTGTGCTATATTCCCTTTAGTTACACTGGCCTCATAAAATAAATTTTATCTCCTTCTTTTTTCTGAAATATTTGTTTCAACAACTTTCCATTGTTTTTATAACTTTTTTTCATTTTTCCATTTTTATTTTGTTGGGTTTTTCCCCTGTACACCTGATATTTTGTATATAAAAGAACCATAGAGTCTCCTAGTAGTATTTTCCAAAAGATTA
>NW_028013577.1:0-783 GCF_054177405.1 Leptonychotes weddellii
TCCCTGATCAACCCAGCCCTCTCCCCCCACACACACACATACACACACACACACACACCCCAGGGTTGTTCTGGATCACTTGCAAAATTCTTCCCTGCAAAATCTGGTTTCCTTTGACCCAAAAAGTCCTAAAATTACAAGAACCCTGGTGCAAATTGGTATAAAGAGCATGATGGGGAAGATCTAACAGCATCAAGTGCTGCCCTCAGATAGGGGATCCACTCTCATGTTCCCAGGGTGCTCACAGAAAGGTTTCTGAAGGCAAAATGGAGCTTGGAGCATATCTTCCCATTAAAAAAAATAAACATATTAACTGAAAGTGAGATTCTATGATCCCATTATCATAGTGTAATATGTGATTCCCAGTGAGTTAAATAATAATCTTTTGTCTTCCTCTTTGAACTGTTCTTCTCACATACTCACCCTTGCTTGCTGCAGCACAGCTACACCATCAACCATCTCTGCAGGTCCCTGAACATGCCAAGCATGTTTCTCTCTCTCCTCACATCTCTTCTCCTCCCCTTTTTTCTCCCCCCTTCTAGAGTAATCTAGCACTAGGTAATCACTTCATTTTAGTCTCTGCTCTATGTTATCTCCTCAGAGATTATGTCACTGACCTGTCAGTCTAAATTCATATACTCCCATCACTCTTTAGCCCCTCACCCTGCTGTTTTATTCTTCATACCCCTCTATTCTTTCATTATTTCTTTATTGACAGTCTCCCACTTTAGAATTAAGCTTCAAGGGCGCCTGGGTGGCTCAGTTGGTTAAGCGACTGCCTTC
>NW_028013578.1:0-11582 GCF_054177405.1 Leptonychotes weddellii
TGCCTGTTTAATTCTGTCCCGTAGTTTTTCTTTGATACCCACAAGGAATACAAAATGTATGGGAGTAATATCATGTGTATAGTTCATTTAATACAAAACCAAAGTCTTGTAAATTAGTACAGGAAAAGTCACCAGACATTCTTAAAAGAGAGATTTTGCTTTGTAATTACATACACAAATGATGAGGGAGCAGAAGGCTAGATGAAGACAAAGCATAAGCTGACCCCATGCAACCTCCCCCCCACCCCCTCTCCTGGGTGGGATATTTGTGACATTCTGCCAGTAATCTCCCAAACTTCTTAATGTTAATGCCTTGCTAGAGGGTAAACAACCTTAACTTGACAATGGCAAGGCCTCCATTATGTTGTTGGTCCTCTTTAGCATGTGAAAGTTCTTTTGAGACCTCCCTTTTGCTTACTTCCCCCAACTCCCAAGTATATAAACAGCCACCCCTCACAACCCTAGGGCAGCAGCTCTTTCTGCCCATGGGTCCTGTCCCCATGCTTTAATAAAACCACCATTTTGCACCAAAGACATCTCAAGAATTCTTTCTTGGCCATGGGCTCTGGACCTCACTCCATGGAACCTCACCTATATTCCAAAACCACATCACAAACACTTAAAATGAACATATAGCCTCTATTATCATCCTGAATTTTAATGCATCACAATTCATTTATTTTTATCTCATCATATATACCTATGATGATTCCAAAATGATTTGTAGTGACTATCATGCCTTGTAATTATATTAGTGAATACACATTGAATTCTGAATGGTTAATAATTACCTAAATTTAATAATACTTAAGTCAACAGTTTCTGTCCTCAATGCTTATTGTAAATTCTCTTTACCTTTAAATTATAATTCTAATATCACAATTAGGTCAATGTTTTCAAAATATCAACCCTCAGACCATCCTAATTTGTCCTTTTCTTTGTACCCTGTATATTATTGGCCACTAGATCTTACTGCTTCTTAGGCAGTCCTTTCCTTTAGTCAACGATTGCCACTACTGAGAGCAAAACTATCTGCACTTATATCATTTACTGTCAACACTTACATAATATGCTATCCAACTGCATGTATTAATATATCTAATAAAGCTATAATGATAAAAAAAATTTCAGGAAACACTTACCCAGGTAGATGAAGGGTTGCAAGTAACTATGTTTCAGAAATCTCCCCGAAATCCATTTATTCAAACAATAGAGGACTTTCAAAAGTCCTTAGACCAAGAGATTTTTTACCTAAGATAGCCAACACTGCTTTAAAACCCTCAACTGGCTTTGTTCATCAGTGCCACACTATTAGGTCATAAACTATATTCAAGCCTTATCAGTAGCTTCCCAAACCACTAATAGGACCCGCCCCCCCCCTTTTCTAGATAAAACTTCATTAATATACTGCCTGTTTCTTCTCTCCTCTTATGGAAGAAATGGTACCTTATGCAGCAGTCAGTAATAAACTTAGCTTTGCTTTATCAGCAGATTATGTTGATGGTATTTTGGGGGAATCTGCTGTTAGTACCACTGAAGACCAGTGGGCATTTGGCCATGAATGGTGGGCATTTCCCCAGGGTTTGGGTCTTTATTTTTTATTGGCAGCTGTGAACTAAGGGATGGAATATTTATTATTTGGGGAGGGGATTTGTGTGGGAGCAGGGTTTCATGTTTTTTCTTCCTTACTTGGTCAAGGTCTCCAACCTTCTTAGTCTTGGGCCTTTCTGATTTGATCTGGCTTCTTGTGGCCCAATTTGTGGAATGCTCCTGGGGCAGGGTTCTCAGTTTCCTGATAAGGGGCTTTGACTCCCCCTTGGTTGGTCTTCAGGCATCCTGTTAAAGCCTAACTAACTGTGGACTCTAATAGTTGGAGGCATGAATTAGGTTTTTTATTGCTTTTCAATTTCCTATGACAAACTGACAAAGTACCTGAAAACCCTAAATGCATGGTTAGATCCCCAGTCAACTTCCTGATCCTTACCTACTTGAACTTTCTGTATCTTCCAGTTCTTTCCATCTCAGTCTAACTCTTGGTACTGGCTATACAAAACATAGCTCATGATTGACCTCTAGTTCTAGTGATGTGGACTTACCTACTTTGTTGTGCAAATTAATGTAAGTGAACCCAGGAATGATGCAGAAGTAGGTATGGGCATACCTTATTTGATTGTGCTTCACAGTATTGTGCACCACAGATATTGCATATTTTACAAATTGAAGGTCTGTGACAGCCCTGCATGGAGCAAGTCTATCAGCATCATTTTCCCAACAGCATTTGCTCATTTTGTGTATCTGCGTTACATTTTGGTAGTTTGTGCAATATTTCAAACTTTTTTGTCATTACATTTTTTATGCTAGTCAATGATCTTTGATGTTACTATTGTTATTGTTTCGGGGCACCCTGAACCATGCCCATGTAAGACAGTGAACTTAACAATAAACATTGTGTGTGTTCTGACTGTTCCTTCCCCTGTCTCTCTCTCTGTCTCTCTCTTTCTCTCCTTGGACTTCCCTATTCCCCAAGACACAGCAATATCAAAATTAGGCCAATTAATAACCCTACACTGGCTTCTAAGTGTTCAAGTGAAAGGAAGAGTTGCAGGTCTCTTACTTTAAATCAAAAGCTAGAAGTAATTAAGCTTAGTGAGGAAGGCACGTTGAAAGCCAAGATAGGCCAAAATCTAGGCATCTTGTACCAGTTAGTTAAGTTGTGAATTCAAAGGAAAAGTCCTTGAAGGAAATTAAAGGTGCTACTTAGAGCAAACACACAAATGATAAGAAAGCAAAACTACCTTCTTGCTGATATGGAGAAAGGTTTAGGGGTCTGGATAGAAGATCAAACCAGCCACAACTTTCCCTTAAGCCAAAACCTGATCCAGAACAAGGTCCTGACTCTCTTCAATTCTGTGAAGGCTGAGAGAGGTAAGGAAGCTGAAGAAGAAAAATTTAAAGCAAGCAGAGGTTGGTTCATAAGCTTTAAGGAAAGAAACCATCTCCATAACATAAAAATGCAAGGTGAAGCAGCAAGTGTGGAGCTATAAATTCAACTTCCTTTAATACATATGGGGCTATTGTGGATGTCTGTTTCTTCTTGATTGAACTTTTGTAGTTGAAGGCTTTCAAGGAATTTTTCCATTTCATTTATGTTCTCAAAGTTATTACCATGGAGTTGTTCATAATATTTTATAATTATCTTTTTTGTTTCTATAGCCTTTAATGATGCCACCACTCTCACTGCTAATACAGATCATGTGTCTATTCCTTCGGTGTTTCCCACAAAGAAGTTGATTATTTTTATTGATTTTATCAAAGAACTAGATTTTGGGTTCATTCATTTTCTCTATTTTTCTGTTTTCTATTTGACTTCTGTCCTACTATGTACAATCTCCTTCTTATTATTATTTGGGACTTAATTGGTTCTAAAATTTCCCTTCAGGTAGAAGCTGAGGATATTGCTTTGAATCTCTTTGTTTTTAAATATATCTGTTTTGTTTTCTCTTTATTGGGTTCAAAATATTTTCTAATTTCTATTTTTACTTTTTTAACTTCAAAATTATTTAGAAGTGTGTTATTTAGCTTCCAAACATTTCAAATTTTTATGTCTTTTTTTCTGTTATTTATTTTGAATTTAAATTCCTTGTGGATATATAACATATTTTATGTGATTTGAGTACATTTATGTTTACTGAGACTTGTCTTATGGACCAGACTATTTTGTTTTTAGTAAATGTTCCATATGCACTTGAAAAAGTACATAGAATCTTGCATTCATTGATTCTGTTGTTTTGGGATGGAATATTCTGAAAACATCAACTAGGTCAACTTAGTTCAGTATTGTTCAAGACTTTTATAGTCTTACTTATGTCCTCTATATTTATTTTATCAATAATTGAGAGTCAGTTATTAAAATTTCTCAGTATAGTTGTAGATTTGTCTATTTCTCCTTGTGGTTCTTTACATTTTCACTTTATGACTTATGAAGCTCTGTAATCAGGTTCATAATTATTTAGAATTGTTGTAGATGTATTGACTCCTTTATCATATTGAAATGGCCATATTTATCCTCAGTAATATTATTTACTCTGAAATCTACTTTCTCTGATATTAATAGAGTTTTCATTAGTTTTCCTACTGGTATTTTTTTTTATTCTTTAATTTTTAACCTATTTGTGTCTTTATATTTAGGTCAATTTTTAATAGGGCCTTGATTTTTTCAGCAAATGGTCACTTCTGCATTTTAATTTGGGATATATGGATAATATCACATATTATGATTATTGATAAAGTTGGATTTTTTAAGAATTTCCCCAATTTTTCCTCAGTTAGAAGAATGGAGGAGTGTCTGTAAACTATCTTTCAAACTGAAAAGGTAGTTTAAGACTAAAGAATGAAACAAGCCATTCCATACCTCTTACACAGAGTTTTATTCAGGGTAACTTACTGATGGGGAGGATCGGGTGGATGGATGATCCAGGCAGTACACAGCCATTCTCTGCCCAGTCCTGAGCCTGCTCCCCAGCTTTTATACAGTGAAGGGCATGGTGGTGAGGTCACAGGGTAGTTATCCAAAGTGGCACTATCTGCACACTAGTCATCTCTACTAGGTATCTGAAGTGACACCTTAGGGATATCAGAACAAGTCTTCCCTCATTCCAGTCAGGGCACACATTAACCTCCATGTGGCCTGGAATGCACTGCCCTGAGGGAGATCATTGCATGGGCATGGACAAGATAGAGTGTTAAAGGTTGAGTAAATATTGTGAGCATTCCTACACCCCTACTTTTTTGGCCTCATTTTTAATTGAGTATTTCTTATAATTGCATTTTATTTAATTTGTTGCTACGTTGGCTATAACTATTTGTTATGCTATTTTAGTAATTACTAAAGTGGATTTGTATGTCATTTACTCATCACATTCTATATTTAAGTGAATAATTACTTCACATAGAATAATCCTATGACCATATACTTCTATTTTTGTCCTCCCAATCTTTGAACTAATCTCACCATATAATTACTTATGCACATGTTATAAAACAGACAATCATTATTTTTGCCTTAAATAATTTATTCTCATTGTTAATAGACTTTGTTTTTTAGATAAGTCTTAAGTGCATGGCAAAATCAGAGAGTTGAGAGAGTTCCCATATATCCCTTTTTCTGCACATATATAGCTTCCCCAACTATCAACATCCTGTACCAGACTGTACAGTTGTTAGAATCAATGAACCTACAATGACATATCATTATCATCATAGTTTATAGTTTACCTTAGGATTGTACATTCTATGGGTTTTGCTAAATGTCTTATGACAGGTATGTACCACTGTAGTATCATACAGAATAGTTCCACTGTTCTAAAAGTCTTCTATGTTCTGCCTATTCATCCTTCCCTCCCCATTACCCCCAGGACACTATTGATCTTTTTGCTGTCTCCATGGTTCTTTTTCAGAATGTCATATTGCTGAGATCATATAGTACGTAGACTTTTCAGATTGGCTTCTTTCATCTAGAAATACTTATTTAAATTCCCTTCATGTCTTTTCATGGTTTGATAGCTCATTACTTTTTAGCAGTGAATAATATTCAATTGTTTGAATATGCCACAGTTTATATATCCATTTACTTACTGAAGGACATTTTGGTTATTTCCAAATTTTGGCAGTAATAAATAAAGCAGCTGTAAACATCCATTTGCAGGGTTTTCTGTGAACATAAGTTTTCAATGCATATGGGTAAATACCAAGGAGAGTGATTGCTAGATCATACGGTAAGAGTATGTTTTTAATTTTGTAAGAAATTGCCAGCCTTCCAAAGTGGTTGTACAATTTTTCACTTTCAACAACAATGAATGGAAGTTCCTGTTGCTCTATACCCTTGCCAGAATTTGGTGTTGTCAGTGTTTTAGATTTTAGCCATTCTAATAGGTGTATTAGAATATTATATAGAGGTATGAACGATAATGGGTATCTCATTGTTGTTTTAATTTAAAATTTCTTATGATATATAATATGGATCATCTTTTCATATGGTTATTTTTCATCTCTTTAGTGAAATGTCTGTTTAGATCTTTTTCCTATTTCTTTTCTTTTTTTTTCAGTCTGTAGCTTGTCTTCTCATTCTCTTGGTCCATTTTCTTTTAAAGAGATTAAATAATCATAAATATAGCCTTGTATACTTACCAATGTAATTGTTAATTCTGCTGTTCTTCATTCCTTTGTATAGATCTATATTTTCATCTTACCATTGTCCTTCTGCCTTTAACCTTTCATACAGGGTACCTCTATTGGTGTTGAATTATTTCAACTCTTCTATGTCTAAAAGGCACTTATTTGGCTTTTATTTATTTTTTAAAAGATTTTATTTATTTATTTGAGAGAGAGAGAATGCACAACTGGGAGGAGGGGCAGAGGGAGAGGGAGAAGCAGACTCCCGGCTGAGCAGGGAGCCTGATGTAGGGCTCAATCCCAGGACCCTGAGATCATGACCTGAGCCAAAGGCAGCTGCTTAACCAACTGAGCCACCCAGGCACCCCATTTTGTTTTTATTTCTAAAAGATATTTTCTTTGGATTTAGAAATCTAAGCTGTTTTGTTGTTGCTTTAATCAGTTCAGTACTTCAAATTTGTTATCCCATTGTTGATTGACATGCATTGTTTCTGATAAGAAATCTGCTTTTATTCTGATATTTATTTATTGGGTCATTGAGTTTTTGAATCTGTGGGATGATTGTTTTATTAAATTTGGAAACTTGGGGCATTATTTTTTTAAAGATTATTATTATTTTTTTTTTTTAGAGAGAGAGTGTGGAGGTTGGGGGCAGGGAGGTGCAGAGAGAGAGGGAGAGAATCTCAAGCAGACTGCTAAGCATGGAGCCTGACATGGGACTATATCTCACAACCCTGAGAACATGACCCAAAATCAAGAGTTGGTCACTCAACCAAGCGAGCCACCCAGGCACCCCTGGTGCATTATTTATTAAAATACTTTTCTTGGGGCCCATTTTCCTTCACAGATTCTAATTAAAATGCTTGAGGTTGTTTCACAAATCATGATGTTCTGGGTTGGTTTATTTTTTGTCTTTTTTCTGTTTCTTAATTTTTAGTTTTTTTGCTATGTATTTAATCTTAACCACTGTAATATATAATGTACTATTAATTCCTCCTGCATATTTTTCATTTCTGACATTGTAATTTTCATCTCTAGAAGTCAACTTTGAATCTTTTCCCCATTATCGTTCATACCTCTATATAACATTCTCAATTGTTCTCCTAGGTTTGACCATATTAAATAAGGTTATAATAACTATTTTTTTGTATTCTTATCTACTAATCTTGTTATCTGTGTCATTTCTGAGTTGGTTTTGATGGACTGACAGTTCTACAAATTATGAAAAATAGTTTTCACCTTCTTTGCATGTCTAGTAATTTTTTTAATTAGATTTTACTCATTATGTACTGGACATTTTTTCATTCCTATAAATGTTCTTGACTTGTGAGAACAAGATGTGATTCAGTTAAGTTGCTAGTAAATTGATCCTTTCAGGTCTTGCTTTTTCATGTTTGTTATGGGGGACCAGAGCAGTGCTCACCTGGGGTTCACTTTGTCCCACTATTGAGGCAAAGCTTTTCTGAATGTTCCATGTGACACCCTGTGAATTATGAGGTTTCTCACTCTGGCTGGCAGGAAAAGGAATCATTCTTAGCCATGTTTGAACCCTAGGGATTATTCCTTCTCATCCTTTTAATGGTACTTATCCCAGCCACAGTTCATGTTCTCACATCCATTCACTGATCAATACTCAGCTTAAGAATTGAGTGGATTCTCCATAGTTTTCTCTCTGTGTACAGCTCTCTTACCCTGTCCTGTAAACTTTAGGTGTCTTTCCTAATCAGAATTTTAGTTTTATCTCATCTCAAAGAGACCACTGGGCACTGCCATAGTTCCCATTGAATGCCATGGCCTGGAAATTCTCACTTGGCAATAAATGAGAAATGCAAGAGCATCTCATTTGTTTCTTGTCTCTCAGAAATCATTGTCTTCTCTTGCCTGATGTCCAGTTTCTTTAGAATCACTTTTTTTCTTATATTTCGTCTTTTGTTTTTCTTAGTCTCTAATGTGAAGGTAAATTCTGACCTGTGACTCCCTCTGGTTTGGAAACAAAATGTCTCTCTTTAATTTTAAGGCCAATTTGTATTGTGTTTCTAACATTCCATGTTAATTGTTTTGATTAAGGTTTTGTTGAGTTTGAATATTGATATAAAGAAAAAATACTGAAATTCTAAAAATGCATCATCTGAACATACTTTACTTTTAAATGTAACAGCCACAATCCAGTCACCTATTTTTTAAATGAGCACTTTATATGTGCATTAAAACAATTATTTAAAGCAAAAAAATTCAAGCACTTGGTTTTCTCTTTTTACATAAAAGATTTTAAAAAAATAATTTTTCAGTAGGATTGTGAAGTGCTAGGGATTTAACTGAAGGATGTTAGTTGCTCTTTCTTTGGATGGAACAATTTTGATGAATTCTTCTCTCAAGACAAAGTAATGATTTTTGAGACCCTTTCCTGGATCTTTCACACTCTGTAATACTAGAACTTGCCTTCATTGCAAATTTTTATCCACCTCACATATAATTTTCTTTGCCATAACAACTGTAGTATGTTTTAAGTCTTGCCTGAGTCTATATGAAACAATTCCCAAACTTTATGTTAAATTATTAAACTTTTTTTATCAATATTCACATTATCACTGGACTTATAGTAAAGATAGAGGAGAATTCAGCAATCAGAAAGTCAATATCCAGAAGTATCTCCCAGTAATTAAAATACAAAAAACAAACCAAAACATTTTCCATTTAATAGATATTAGATTAATACAGAGTAACAATTAACTCCTAAGAGTAATTCAATTGCCAAGCAGCTCTACTTCCAACCAAGTCAGCTTCAATGATCCATTTTTTGCTCTTATGCCTTCCTTCCTTTTCCTTTCTTTCTTCCTTCCTTCCTTTCTCTCTTCCTTTTTCTTTCTTTCTTTCTTTCTTTCTTTCTTTCTTTCTTTCTTTTTCTTTCCTTTTTTCCTTCCTTCCTTCCTTCCTTCCTTCCTTCCTTCCTTCCTTCCTTCCCTTCCTTTCCTTCCTTTCCTTTCTTTCCTTTCTTTCCTCCATGATATTGTTTAGGGCAATATTAGGACAATGGTGCTGAGTTATAATGATAAATGATGATGATAAGCCATACCTAGTAGATTTTCATTCTAACAGAAATAAAAGTGGAAAGGATTGACTTTAGATGCTTCCCTATCCTTTTCATTTTTTTAACTGATGTTGCAAAGAATAGTTTTAAATTCTTGCATGTGCATGTCTCACACATACACACACAATGAAAAAAATTCAAAGCAATTATTCAGATAAGTGAGGCCTTAAAATTCCCACTATGTCTGATATTTCAAGATAATGAAAAACAGTTCAAAAATTGTTTTTACTTAAATTATCTAGATACATGCCTCATCTGCACTTTGCTCTTTGCATGCAAATATATCCTGACTATTTCTCAGGGTCCTCTTTCACTCCAGCCAGGTTTCAGTTTTTTAATTGATTTGACTGGTTATCTCACAACTGTATTTACACATTTACACCCAGACAATTATCATGTACTAAAATAAACTTTGACAAATGACAAATATAAACTTTTCCCTCTTGAATTGTGGCTGAGCTGAAACAGACTTGTGGATTTAGCTAGACCTAAAATTGGTGTGTGTATATGTGTGCATGTGTGTGTGTGCATTAATACATTTATATCGTCTCATTTTATACTTTCTTTCAAGTTTTTGTCCACTAAGCAGCTTTGTGAAACAGATGCTATTTATTATGTCTTTGTCTTCCCCTAAGTTGTTGTTAATTTTAGAAGTCGATGGGAAACATTAACTCTAAAAGCTAAAAGCTTTTGTCAAATTAAATGTGGTCAAGAAGACATCAGAATATTACAAGAGTCTATTGGAAATATATATGCTTATTGGTTCTTGTATTGTCTTCTTTTTGCAGAGATCTATATTTATGCATGTTCCCTGTTTGCTTCCTTAGAAATCTATAAATTATATCTATATCCGTCAGTCTGACAAATGTATTACCTTATACACCAAAGGAGAATTTTATCAGGAGAATTTTAATGGCCTGTAGGTATTGAACACAGCTGGTGACAAACCATTTCTTCTGTTATTGATCACAGCTTTAAAACAGCTTTCAAAACAACATTCAAGAAAATCAGAAAACTTGGGTACAATATGTATTATTCATTAAAATAAGGTACTGTTTATAGAAGAAAAATGCAGATGTTCTCAACTTTATTATTGGATTTAAATGGCAATTAATTAAGAAATGTCATAGTTATTATATCTGACCCTGTGAAGAAATCTTTAAATTTAAACATTGCAAGAAGAGGTTATAGAATTATACCACTCAGGAGACTAGAGGAGGTTAGGTGATTCTTATTTCTGACCTTTCACATTCAAAGCATCACTGTAATTTCAAGGTTTTTCCAAACTTTTTTCCCTTACTATGAGTCTAGCACTTTTAATGTATTATTTAATCTCCACAAAAAAATATCCAGGAGGTAGATAATCTTAGCACTGTTGTACTAATGAGAAAACTAAATTTGGGTAGAATCAGTATATTGACCAAATGTTTACAGTTGACATTTGAACGAAGACTTTCCTATTAAAAAGTCATTTTTTATTAATTACACAATATACTCTCAGTTAAGTAGCAGAGGGTGATGAAATAATGAGTACTTTAATTTGGTAGATTGTAAAAAAGAAACAACCAGGGATTCAGATATTCCCTGGCACATATTCACCATTAAAAAAAAAATCATGTATGAATAAATTAAACATCAAGATACATCAGGAAACATCAAGATACATTTCTTCGTAAAGTTTGTCTATTATCTTTCTCCCTTTGCCTTTCTTGCTGTAAGTATTTAATAGTGTATCATTGTAGGAAAATAAACTAATGTAAAAGTTCGTAATAATGATCATTAAGTACCCTATGCACCAATGTCATGAACCCATTCTATTTCAGAGTCATTTTCAAGCCACAGTGTTTGACAAATTGCCATGCATTTTCAGAAATCAACAACTAAAAGATGTTTGGATTATTTTTATGAGAAGTGTCATTTAAATATCCACCATCAATTGCAACTTTGCACTGAGATTTTAGTAAAATAATTTGCTTTTATTTTCTATTATATATCAGAGTGACTTAATTGAAATCCCATCATTGCTTTCTTAAAATTTGGTCTCACCTAGAGCAAATAAAGGAAGCTAACTACATTACTAACAAGTACTTTGACTATTTCAAGTGCTTATTTTTGTGTCCTGAATATGATGATCAAATATCATCCCTTATAAGAAAAGAAAAAGAACTGAGTGATTTCTTTTGAATCCTACAGCTCTTGAATCTTTTCTTTTTAAATCAAATACATATCTTAGGGGCAGAGCAAGATGGCGGAGGAGTAGGAGACCTGGATTTCGTCTCCTCTCAGGAATTCAGCTGGATAGGGATCGAACCATTCTGAACAC
>NW_028013579.1:0-783 GCF_054177405.1 Leptonychotes weddellii
TTTTTTTTTTAAAAAAGTCTATTTGCTGTATCAACATTGTTTCCCTGAGTGATATTTATTCTCTTTGAATGTGATGCCTTACTTTTTTGGTAATAGTGTTCCTCCGTTATTTGGCAATACTATCTATTTGAGATTCTCCCACCTGCCTCTGACAGGGATATAACCGTGCTGCCAGGTGGGGTGTGAGGGCTCCCCATTCCATCTGGGGGTCCGCACAAGGCAGACTTGTGCCGTGAGGGAAGGAAAGTGTGGGGGGAATGGGGACTGGCTTGATAGCTTTTCATGGAGTCCTCATCATCCCTGCTGTTTGTAAGCATAGAGGACCTTGCAGTCCTGCTTTCCTGTGCCTTTGGGCTGTGGGTTTTTTTCGGTGTGATCCCATTTGCTTTCATTTTCTTGGATATTCCTTGTAATTTCTAGGACTTCTTTTAAGCCATCTTTCCTGTTGTTTTGTTTTGTTTTGTTTTTTAAGATTTTCTTTATTTACTTATTTGAGAGAGAGAGCGAGTGAGCTGGGGAGGAGCAGAGGGAGAGGAACAAGCTGACTCCACGCTGAGTGCGGAGCCCGACTTGGGGCTCATTCCCACCACCCATGACCTGAGCCAAAACCAAGAGTTGGATGCTTAACTGACTGAGCCACCCAGATGCCCTTATTATTATTTTTTAATTATTTTTTAAAAATTTTATTATGTTATGTTAGTCACCATACAATACATCATTGGATCCACAATCCATTGTTTTCATATAACACCCAGTGCTCCATGCAGTATGTGCCCTCCTTAA
>NW_028013580.1:0-783 GCF_054177405.1 Leptonychotes weddellii
CCCTAGAACCTGTGAATATGTTTGATTATATGACAAAAGGGAATTAAGACTGCAGTTGGAATTTAGGTTGTTAATCAGCTGACTTCTTCCAAAAGCATCCTGTCTCAATCAGCTTGGAGACACTCCATCTTATTTTCTTTCTAGAACTTAGCACAATTTGTAATTACATTTCATCTTTGCTTGTTATGATCTCTCTTCTCCACTAAGTTCCAAGCAAGGGCCTTATCTGTCTTGTTTCATGCTATATTCCCAGGTCTTCACACAGTGCTTCAGACATCATATATGGAACTGTGTAAATAGCCATACGATGAAGACACAATAATAAAATCATATGATGGTGGCACACCAAAATATATAGAAATCAACAGACAAATTAAGAGCTCAGAGACAGGAACACAGATTTATGAAATTCCAGGATACAATAGAAATTTTACTTTAAATCCATGAGTGAAAAAGTGGATGAGCTAATACATTGTGTACAGTAATAAGAGTAACTATTTTTTTTAATGTATTACACAATCTCTTGCTATGTTCTGGATATTTTTAAGATTTAAATGTAAAAAACAAATGAATATTTTTATAACTTTAGAATAAAAAGGACTTTTTAATAATGACATGAAACACAGAAACCATTAAGAGAAAAGATTGATATATTTGAGAACCTAATAATTTCAATGCTCTAACAGCAAATATAAACCTGAAACCCTATAAACCAACCTGAAAAACACCATAAGGAAAATTAAAATGCAGAGGAAGAAATTTTTGCAATGCAGTTTACAGACA
>NW_028013581.1:0-783 GCF_054177405.1 Leptonychotes weddellii
ACACTAAGTGCCACTCAACTGTAACTAGCCTAGACATACCTTTATGCTATTTTAACATCTTGGCTTTTTAACTTGTAACATATTAAACACTATGATACATAGGTTTAAGTGGATAATGTATACAGAAATCTATGCATGTTTTTATTTTTGAAATAAATTTCATTCAAAGGGGCAACCCCAACACACACACACACACACACATGTGCACACACACAAAATCAGCACTTAGAGGTGAAATCCCAGCTTAATTTATAGAAGAAATCAATAGCTTCCACATACATTGAAGTAGGGCTAGTGTGGTCAAAGTTTGTGGTTCAGTCAAAAAAAATCCTTTAAGCCATGGAAATCATTTTCCTCCCCCTCTATTTCCAAATTATTTACTTTTTAACTCAGTGTTGTTGTTTTTTTTAAAGATTATTTATGTATTTATTTATTTTTTTTTTGAGAGAGAGAGAGTGACCTAAAGGTCAGCAAAGAGCTGGTTGCATAGAAGAGCTCAATAAATGTTAGCTATTGTTAACACTTTAAAAGTCATTTTGACTTTTATTTTTTCAGTAAAATGTGTGGATTAATATCTGTTTTTCCTACCCTGTAGGGAAACTACAAGGTTTCATATACAACAATGGGAGTGATCATGTTTTATGAACTGGAAAGTGCCATGAAAATATATGGAGACACTGGGGAGGGTATGTGCTCTGTTAAGCGCTGTGAATTGTGCAGGACTGTTGAATCTCAGATCTGTACCTCTGAAACAAATAATGCAAGATATGTTAAGAAAAAAAA
>NW_028013582.1:0-783 GCF_054177405.1 Leptonychotes weddellii
AGGGACACTCGCCATAGCATTCAGAGCCCATCTGAATAATATAGCATCATCTCCTCCTCTCAAGATCCTTAACTTAATCACATCCGCAAACTCCTCTTTTGCCATATAGGGTACCATCTCTGGGTTCCAGGGATTAGGACCTGATATCTTTGGGGGCTGATAGGCAGCCCACTACTCTAAAGTGCACTTGAATCTCTTCGGGAACTTTTAAATATGCATTGCTCGGGCTCCTTTTTAGATCAGCTAAGTCAGAGTCTCTGGGTGAGGCTTGGGCATGGGTATTTTTTAAATGCTTCCCAGGTGACTCTACTGTGTAACTAAGGCTGAGAGCTACTGATTAGAGTAGAGCGAGGGAAGAGTTCTTCCAGTAGCAGGGCAGGAAGTCATCACTGTTTGGAGACCTCTGCTGCCCTCTTAACCTGGTAAGACCCCTTAGCTAACAATGCTGTCTGAATGAGACCCTCACTTAATGTGCCTTTCTGAAAGGTGATTTGTGATTTACTTCCTTGTGGTTCTTAGTCCTACCTCCTTCAGTTCTTACTACTTCTTTCCATCAAGCTGACACTGAGTTTCTAGAATGTGTGACACCCATCAGTCCAAATTATGAAGAATATACAGAGCTAACAAACTGATGGAGATCAAACTTAGCTGGCCTCACACAAATGTAGAGTTGAGTGCCCTGGAATTGTAAGTCCAAGTCTGGAAAACATGTGCTGACGTACGTGTGTAAATTTATAAGAACAACTAATGTCAGTCTGTACTACATCCAGTGTTAGAGGCAGG
>NW_028013583.1:0-783 GCF_054177405.1 Leptonychotes weddellii
TTATAGTATTTTTGGCATGCAAATGCTCTTTAATTTTTATAGAGTCACAATTATCAACCTTTTCTTTAATAGCTAGATTGAGCCAGAGTTAGAAAGGCTTTTGACACTACCAGGTTATAAAGGAAAGTCATCCATTTTTTTCTTCCAGCTCTTGTATGGTTTCATTTTTTACATTTTATCTCTGACCTATTTGAACTTATTTTGGTGTGCAGTGTGAGGCTTAGATCCAATATTTTTTTCTCAAATTGTGATCCAGTGATCTCAACACTACTTGTTAAAAATACAGTTTTGATTTGATTTGAGATGGCAACATCCATATACTAAATCTCCATGTTTATGGGTCTATTTTTGGAGTTTTTCTTCTGTCCCACCAATATGTCTATTCTGTTACCTCATCTCTTTTTGAATTGTAAAGGTTTTATGGTAAGTTTCAATATTTGGTAGGGCTAACCCACAGCCCACTCATTACCTTTCTTTTCCAGGGATTTCCTCACTATTTTTGCTTATTTTTCCATACGCATTTTATAAATAATCTGTTTCCTTGGAAAAAAAACTTGTTAGTATTTTTACTAGGATTGTGCTTATTTTTTTTTTTTAAAGATTTTATTTATTTATTTGAGAGAGAGAATGAGATAGAGAGAGCATGAGAGTGGGGAGGGTCAGGGGGAGAAGCAGACTCCCTGCTGAGCAGGGAGCCCGATGCGGGACTCGATCCCAGGACTCCAGGATCATGACCTGAGCCGAAGGCAGTCGCTTAACCAACTGAGCCACCCAGGCGCCCAG
>NW_028013584.1:0-783 GCF_054177405.1 Leptonychotes weddellii
CAGTCACTTACTGAAGTGACTGATACATCAGCAGTCACTTATTGAATCTCCTTCTCTCTCTCATTAGATTGAAATCCCCCTGAGGGCAGGAGCCCGGTCAACGTTGTTCACTGCTTCCTCTCTGGCACAGAAGGTGCTCAATAATTATTTGTTGAAGGACTAAATGCTGCATGCCCCTGACTCTTGTCCTCTGAGTGCACGAGAACCTTCTTCTCGTTCATCTCCTCAGCGTTACTAAGAAGAGCCCCAAGGGAAACCAGGAATAAGGGCACAGGAAGTGGTGCCATTCGGAGTCTGCTTTGCGCCAGGCACTGAACAAGGTGATTGTCACAGAGGACCTCACTAGACTTTCTAGCAGCCTCAGGGCCTGATGGGGCTGCGGAAGGAGACAGAGTGAGGAAACAGATTTTTAAATTTAATTTTTTTTTTCCCTTTAGAAGCCAGGAGGCAGGGCAATGGGTGATTGTGACGCTTAGAGGCACCCAGAACCTTCCCAGAGGAGCAAGGAATTCAGAGTTGCGTAGGCCTCCTGTCACCAAAACCCAGGGTGGGGAGGGCGTGACTGGGTGTTGGTGGCAGTGGGGTCCATCCAGGAGCTGCTGCATGGCAAGGCTTCACTGAACCAGCCCAGAACACAGTGGCTGTTACTAGCGGTCTCCTGGACATTCATTTCCTGCCCAGTATACCCAACCCCACTGCAGCGTGGGCTGTGTTATTCCTCTCCTGTTAGCTGTGTGATCTTGGCTAAGGACTCCTCCTGTCCGGGCTTCACATGCTTCCCCT
>NW_028013585.1:0-783 GCF_054177405.1 Leptonychotes weddellii
TAGTCCGTCTCTGGGGTCATCGGAAACCTATTTCCTTTTCATCCCTGTTCTCCCTTCCACAGGTTCAGCTTTACCCTAAGGCTGGTTCTCTTTGCTATCGCAAGATGCCTACCAATAGCAATACTTCCTCACATTTGCCAACAGAGGAGAACATCTCTTCCTGAGGTTCTTTGTGCGTGTTTTGTGGTGGTGGTGGTGGGTTTTCTGGGTTGTTTTGTTTTGTTTTGTTTTGCTTTGTTTTTTTCTGACCAAGGAAAATTCTACCAAAAGCCCTTGGAAAATGTCCTCTTATTGCTTGAAAGTATGTTTCCTGCCCACTTAGGAACAAATTCTTGCTACCAGGGAATGCCAGACGGTGATTAGCTTAGGCCTGAGTCCTCACATCCTTCTTTGTCAGAAGACGTAGCAATGGCTGGGACTGACTGAACCTATTCAAGGGCTGAGACCCAGAGCCGAGAAGCTCCGTAACAGGGAAGGACTGGAACAACAGTGGGAGAGACCAGTACTGAGCTCATACCACAGGAAGTGCCGTCAAGCATCGGCGGGGCTGGCTAGCCTTTTTTTTTTTTTTTTGCCATTTATTTTATTTATTTAATTTTATTTATTTATTTATTTATTTATTTATTATTCTTATGTTAATCCCCTACATTACATCATTAGTTTTAGATGTAGTGTTCCATGATTCATTGTTTGTGCATAACACCCAGTGCTCCATGCAGAATGTGCCCTCCTCAATACCCATCACCAGGCTAACCCATCCTCCCACCCCCCTCCCCTCTAGAA
>NW_028013586.1:0-783 GCF_054177405.1 Leptonychotes weddellii
GTACTCTTTAGCCTTCTGCTCTCCAATGTCTGTCACCACTGGATCTTCACCTGCCATCTCTACAACCAGGCTCACTAGGCCTGCCGGATTCCAGAAGCACATGCTCCCCGGTGACTCCATAACATGAATTTGATCCTATCCCACGTCAAGTACAAGCCGTAGGAGATTCAGTTGGTTAGAAGAAGGCTGTTCTTTTTCAGACAAAGGGTTTGGAATACCGTTAAAGCTGGTAGGAAGTGTTCTGTGTGGAGCCCATTGGGCCAACATTCAGTTTCTCCCTGATTTGGTCTTGCCCCTGCTCTGGGTCATGTCTCCGCTGCTTTCTGTTGTTCCCACATGGCTCTCCTCCCACGTGGATCTTCTCCCTCCTAGACTCACTCCATAATCTCCTGCCCCATGCCTTCATTCCCCTCAGTCTCTTTTCTGTAATATGCATGCCTTCTCTTAATTCCATATTCCAAATCCCACCTGTTCATTGAGGCCTACTTTAAATGGCACCTCCTCCAGGAAGCCTTTCCTGATTTATCCTAATGGGAGAAGGATTTCTCTACGTCAAGCATTGACACACTATGGCCCGTAAGTCAAGTCCACCTCAACGTCTGTTTTTATTAAAAAAAAAAAAAAGTGTTGGTAAATAGAATTGACCAGAATACAAGAAGTCCCTGCCTTTGTCTGTAGCTGCTTTCACGCTGCTATTGCAAAGTTAAGCAGTTGTGATAGACCATATGGCCAACAAAGCAGAAACCACTTACCAGTTTCTGGCTCTTTCCAGAAAAAAAAAAA
>NW_028013587.1:0-783 GCF_054177405.1 Leptonychotes weddellii
TCCCTGATCAACCCAGCCCTCTCCCCCCACACACACACATACACACACACACACACACCCCAGGGTTGTTCTGGATCACTTGCAAAATTCTTCCCTGCAAAATCTGGTTTCCTTTGACCCAAAAAGTCCTAAAATTACAAGAACCCTGGTGCAAATTGGTATAAAGAGCATGATGGGGAAGATCTAACAGCATCAAGTGTTGCCCTCAGATAGGGGATCCACTCTCATGTTCCCAGGGTGCTCACAGAAAGGTTTCTGAAGGCAAAATGGAGCTTGGAGCATATCTTCCCATTAAAAAAAATAAACATATTAACTGAAAGTGAGATTCTATGATCCCATTATCATAGTGTAATATGTGATTCCCAGTGAGTTAAATAATAATCTTTTGTCTTCCTCTTTGAACTGTTCTTCTCACATACTCACCCTTGCTTGCTGCAGCACAGCTACACCATCAACCATCTCTGCAGGTCCCTGAACATGCCAAGCATGTTTCTCTCTCTCCTCACATCTCTTCTCCTCCCCTTTTTTCTCCCCCCTTCTAGAGTAATCTAGCACTAGGTAATCACTTCATTTTAGTCTCTGCTCTATGTTATCTCCTCAGAGATTATGTCACTGACCTGCCAGTCTAAATTCATATACTCCCATCACTCTTTAGCCCCTCACCCTGCTGTTTTATTCTTCATACCCCTCTATTCTTTCATTATTTCTTTATTGACAGTCTCCCACTTTAGAATTAAGCTTCAAGGGCGCCTGGGTGGCTCAGTTGGTTAAGCGACTGCCTTC
>NW_028013588.1:0-783 GCF_054177405.1 Leptonychotes weddellii
CCTCTGCCTTGTTTTTCAAATTCCACATATCAGCGAGATCATATGATAATTGTCTTTCTCTGATTGACTTATTTCGCTTAGCCTAATACCCTCTAGTTCCATCCATGTCGTTGTAAACGGCAAGATTTCTTTTTTTTTTTTTTGATGGCTGCATAATATTGGCTATTTTTTTTTAACACTGATAGGTAGAAACCAACTGAGCCATAACAACCTGGATACATAAAAACAATTCTTTAATAAGTTATTATTTAATTTTAAAAGTGTAAATATTTAACTTGTCATTTGGGGGGCTCATAGCTATCTCTAATGGAATAGGAAAAAAAACGATTTTAGAAATAGGTTTCAGCAAGTCATGAAGCATTTTTAAAGCTCCATTTTATGGATTCCCTGAGGTTTATTTATCAATTTAGAAAGATTAAAGAAAACCATTTATTCCCTGACTTTTGGCATGTGTAAGTATCCCCAAGGTATCTGTCATCTGTCTTTCAGATTGCCAATACCTGATTTACCACTAACTCTCCTTATTAATTTTGGTGAATGAAAAACATCAGGTCATTTATTCAGTTTTCAGATAGAGCTGCAAATAATCTGAAAGGAAAAACTGTTCTCTGGTTTACAGTGTACTTTCTACTTAGTAAACATGAAATGCATGTGTTGTCAAGTGGTGAGAAACTTCTATGAAGATTTCAGCAGTCACAGAGGCACTTCTTGTAGAAAATGTTAATTCAGGCCTTTCAGATGACTAATTTGAGACTTAAAGCCTGACCTAATTTTAGTAAAGAG
>NW_028013589.1:0-11581 GCF_054177405.1 Leptonychotes weddellii
TTTTTTTTTTTAAAGATTTATTTATTTATTTGAGAGAGCGAGAATGAGAGAGAGTACATGAGAGGGGGGAGGGTCAGAGGGAGAAGCAGGCTCCTCGCTGAGCAGGGAGCCCGATGCGGGACTCGATCCCGGGACTCCAGGATCATGACCTGAGCCGAAGGCAGTTGCTTAACCAACTGAGCCACCCAGGCGCCCTTCCGGTGCTTTTCCATTGTGTAAATGACCTATTGGGCCATTAGTGGCTCCCCGAATTTTGCTTTTATTTTTTTTAACTCCCTGACACCCCCCTCCAACCCAAGTCAATGAGCATAATGTTTCCTCTTCTTTTTCCCCCTTTGGTAATTTTTTAAAAAGATATATTTATTTATTTTAGAGAGAGAAAGCCTGAGCACAAGGGGTAGAGGGAGAGGGAGAGAGAATCTTAAGCTGACTCCAAGGTGCAGAGCCCCCCCCCCCCCCCGCCGTGGGGCTCAATCTCACGACACCAAGAGCACTACCTGAGCTGAAACCAAGAGTCAGTTGCTTAACTGACTGTACCACCTAGGTGCTCCTCCTTTGGTAGTTTTTTAAATTAAAATAATTGGGGGCACCTGAGTGGCATAGCTGGTTAAGCATCCGACTCGATTTCAGCTCAGGTCATGATCTCAGGGTCGTGATATCGAGCCTGCTTAGGATTCTCTCTCTCCCTCTCCTCCTCACCCCCTTAAAAAAAATTTAACTGTCATAAAATACACATAACATAAAACTTACCATCTTGACCATTTTTAAGTGTACAGTTCAGTATTGATACATTCACATTGTTGTGCATCCCTCTCCAGAACTTTCTCATCTCCCCAACCTGAGACTCTGTCCCCATGCAACACTGACTTCCCACCCCCTCCCCCACCCCTGGCGCCCACCATCTACTTCCTGATTCTATGGATGGGGCTCCTCTGGGGACCTCCTGGAAGCGGAATCCTACAGTGTCTGTCTTGTTGTGACTGGCTTCCTCAATTGAAAGTAATGGCCTCAAGGTCCATCCATGATGTATCTTCCTCTGCCTTTCAGACTATAAGATTTTTTCGTATGGAGTCCTGAGGTTCTGATCCCCAACTGTTGGACATCAAGATTGCAAGTTTTCACTGGAAGGGAGAGAGGGACGGACTCCAAAAGGGCACAGGGAAATCCAGGGAGTGATGGATATGTTCATTATCTTGATGGGGGTGACGATTTCACACGTGTGAACATAGGTCAGAACACATCAAATCATGCACTTTAAACGTGCAGTTTCTTGTATGTCAGGGGTTCCTCAAAAAAGCTGTATTTTTGTTTTTATTCTAATGGCCCAGGTGGGCTCCCCTTATCCCCCACCTGTAAGCTTCATCAGTCCCTGTGCGGGTAACTGTTTGATCCCGCTGCCCCCGCTTGCCTTTGGGACTGAGGACTGCTCCCTTCCCCCTCAAACTCCAAGAGACCTGATCATCTCTCCTTTCTTGGTCTTTGAAACCTCCCTGACTGACCACCCCCCCAATATACCCACACACCAAGTGATGCTGGGGACCCCAGAGGTCTCTTCCTGGCTCTCACTGTCCAGGGGGACACTCAGAGTCAGCTAGCTCTCTAAGCTCCGGGGCTGAAGAAACCTCGGAAGAAAGGCCCAGGGGTGGGGCGCGGTGGGGCTGGCAAGGCTGTGGGGAGGGGGCTGTGCTGAGTGTGGGAAAGGCAGAGCAGGCCTCTTAAGGAGGAAATAGAATCTGACCCAGCTCTTGAAAGACAAGTGGGAACTGGCCCATTGAAGCAGGGCATTTCAGGCAGAAGGCAGGCGGATGCAAAGTCCTGGACATCGGACCAATGGGGGGAGCTCATGGGCGTCCCAGCGCTGGGTGTGGGATAATGCAGGGGTGCAGGGGGTCCGTAGGAGGGAGCAGATGCCATCAGGGGGGCCCGCGACCAGCCCAAGGCAGCTGCGAGTGATCCTCATGGTCCCACTGGTGGGTGTTTTCTTTGGGGGCTGGGAGCATTGCCAAGGGGTGGTTCTGAGAAGGTGCAGCCAGGGGAGTGGGAGGGCTGAAGAGCGTGGCCAGTGGGCTGGAGATACTGGGAAACCTGGTCCAGCTCACCTAAGCCCCTGAGCCTGCCGAGGGGTGTAGAAGTTAAGAAATCATGCGCTGAGGGACGCCTGGGTGGCGCAGTCGGTTAAGCCTTTGACTCTTGATTTCCGCTCAGGTTGTGATCTCAGGGTCGTGGGATCGAGCCCCGCGTTGGGCTCAGCGTGGAGTCTGCTTGTCCCCTCCCTCTGCTCCCTCCCCCACATGCGCTCACCCTCTCTCTCAAGTAAATAAATAAAATCTTTAAAAAAAGAAATCACGTGCTGAGCAACTGGTGCCCTGAAAACACAGAGAGAAGGTGGGGGAGAAAACTCATAGGTGGAGGCAGGCCCGGGGAGGCTTCACAGGGTCCTGTGAGCCCTGAGCCCACTGCGGGTACAGAGCAGCCCCCTTGCCACCCTGGTGAGCTTCCGGTTCTAGCTCTCTCCCTTGCTGGCTGAATGGCCAGCAGCTTCTGGCTTTAAGTCTCAGGCTTCCCAGTTCCAAAATGGGGCGACAGTGGATCTCCTTTATGGGGATCCAGCTGACCTTGCCTGTTAAAACAGGTGGTTTCTTTTAAAGTAGGCTCCACACCCCAGCGTGGGGCTTGAGCTCACAGACCTGAGATCAAGAGTCACATGTTCCACCAACTGGGCCAACCAGGAGAGCCGGTGGGTTGTTTTGTTTTTTTTTCCTAGAAAGTCTGACCACCTGCAGTGAAGTCCTCACATCCACCCGCCTGTCCATGTGTCTATACTACCCATTCATTTATCCACTTAGCAGTTAGTTGGCACCTAATGTGCCAGGCCCTATCTCAGGATATGGCAGTGCCTAAAACAACATTCTAGCCTTCAGGAGTCTTATGTCTTGGGGCGAGGCAGATGAACAAATAACTCTGTCAAGTAGGACAAGAGGGCTGAAGGAACAAAACAGTGTGAGGAGATGGAATAATACACAGGCTTCGTTGGTAGTGATCTGAGAAGGTTTCTCTGAGCGGAGATGTGAGTAATGAGAGCTAGACACAGGGATGTGTAAGGGAACAGCATGTGCAAAGGCCCTGGGGCAAGAATGAGCTTGGTGAGCTGGATACAGCACATACAAAGGCCCTGGGGCAGGAATGAGCTTGGGGAGCTGGACACAGCACATGCAAAGGCCCTGGGGCAGGAATGAGCTTGGTGAATTAGAAGGCCAGAAAGCAGCCGTTGCAATAAGTTGAGTTGGTGGGGTGTGGGAGGGTGTATCAACAGAACCAGAGTATGGAGGGCAGAAGTGTGTCTTTTTTTTTTTTTTAATTTTTCTTATTTTTTAAATTATTTAAAATTTATTTATTTAGAGGGAGGAGAGGGAAAGAGAGAATCTTAAGCAGGCCCCACACCCAGCACAGAGCCTGACATGGGGCTCGATCTCATGACCCTGAGATCATGACCTGGGTGGAAATCAAGAGTCGGACACTTAACCAGCTGAGCCGCCCAGGCGCCCCCGGAAGTGTGTCTAAATTTGAGGGGTCGGGGTATAAGGCAGAGTTCTGCACCTGGGGCCGGGCAGGGAGCACAGCCTGTAGGGACTCTGCTCAGAGAGCCCACAGTGCGGGAACCAAGGCTATCTGCAGGGGCAGCCGGGGCCCGGTGCAGGGGGGGCTGTGGTTATCGTCACACAACCCCCACGTAGCACATCATGTGTTCCCTGCCTGGGCCTCCAGCCACAGCAGTCAGGTGACCCCCGGCAGCAGGCCAGGCTGCAGGAGCGAGAGGGAGGGTGGAGTGTGTGTGTGTGTGTGTGTGTGTGTGTGTGTGTGTGTGTGTGTCCATCCCTGGGCAGCCCAGACATCTGGAGTCTGAATTGATTTTTTTTTTTTTTTTTTTTTAAGATTTTTTTTTTATTTATTTATTTATTTGAGAGAGAGAGAGAGAGAAACAGCACGAGAGGGGAGAGGGTCAGAGGGAGAAGCAGACTCCCCGCCGAGCCGGGAGCCCGATGTGGGACTCGATCCCAGGACTCCGGGACCATGACCCGAGCCGAAGGCAGTCGCTTAACCAACTGAGCCACCCAGGCGCCCTGAATTGATTTCTTTTTTCACAACCCTGGGCAAGTCCTGTATTTCCAGCTAGGTTTAAAATAAAACAAACCTTCTGTGCATAACCCTGCTCTGCCGGGCCATGCTGGGGGGCATTCCGGAGTTCCAGGGAGCAGTAGGGGTCCAGCCAGCCAGGGGTCAGACCCCCGAGGGGGCACAGGGATCCTCTGCTCATCCTCTCCTCCCCATATCAGCACAAAGCCCTAATCTCTCTCTCTAGGTCTGAGGATATTTTTAACCACTAAGAAGGATTATCAGAGTCTGGCTCCCAGGTGGCAGGGGCAGGGCTGGGAGTGAGGCCAAAGAGGCTTGAAGACACAGCAGCCTTGCTGGGAGACTAGGAGCAGGGCAGGGGTGATGGGGATTTAGGCCCAGGCTGGTTGGGCTGGACCAGCCACTCACTCATTCGGTGATTCTCCAAATGACCCCTCGTGGGCCCTGGCCAAGCCCAGCCTGAGTTCACCAGCTACAGCTTTAAGGGAAAGCTGCAGAGGTCAGGGAGGTTCTGGGAAGAACCTTCCAGAACCTGCTGCATGCAGGCCAGCACCCCTCCTCCCCAGACTGTCCCTCATCCCAGCTTCCCCTCTCCGCTGCTAACAACATGCAAGTTAGTCCTACGTAGCACTCACTCCACCACCCCGTATGCAAAGGGTTCTTGTTACCCCATTTCACAGATGAGGGAACGGAGGCACAGAACAGCCTGGTTGCCTGCCTTAGGTTGCTCGCCTGGTAAATGGGTGAGGCAGGAATCACCTCGCTGTGATACCAGTGTGGAGTGTTGGTGAACTGCCCGGCCCCCTGGGCCCCATACAACAGCCTGGAAAAACAGGCCATCTGGCTGTACCCATTTTTCAGATGGGGCAGCCGGGCCCAGTGTGGCAGAGTCACAGGAAATGAGCAGAGGAGCTGCGGCCCAAAGGAGAAAACTGAAAATTGATGAGGAATGCCACCCTGAGCCTCATTCCTTCCCGTCCCCTGGGAAGGACGTGTCTGTTGGGGGTCAGGTGGGGAGTGGAAGAGAAGTCTGGGCTTTGCTGGCCATGAATGTCCAGTAACAGCCGCACCTGAGCCCCTCCTGTGTGCTAGGAGGGGACAGACACACAGGTGAGAGAAAGGGTAGGGCTTCCAGGGCTGAGACCTCTGCAGTCAGGTGGGGTAGTCTGACATGGACGCCAGAAAGGGCTGGGCTTGCTTTGGCTGAGGGGACTGGGGTTCCAGGCTGATCATGCTTCCTTCCTTCTCCACCCCCCACTGTCTCTAAAAAGACTTCATAACTAGCTCCGAACATCACAGTGAGTGAGGCAGGGCTGGGGGAGTGCACTTTAACTAAACCCAAGGTGGAGGCAATCAGGAGGTACCTCCAGGAGGAAGCGACAAATGAACTGGGTTTTGAGGGATGCCTAGGAGTTTGCCAGACAGACAACAAAGGTGTGTAAGCCCTCTGGAGACAGAGACCTTGCCTGCTTCCCTCACTGTTTAGTGTCCTCAGCACCCAGCATAGGGCAGTAAATATTCAATGGGCATTCTAGGCAGGAGACAGCACTTGTAAAAGCTGGCTGTGTGAAATCCTATGGTGTGGTGGGAGCAGAAAGTGTCAGGCAGTGAATGGGGGGCTTGGAAGCCGGGACATCGGCGGAGGCCCGAGATTGGAAGATGTCCTTGCTCTTGCGTGTTCCCCCTTGTCTCTGAAGCTCATCATGATTTGCAAGCAGCACAGCGGTGGTGGATCCTCATCTGGGCACCCCTGAGTGAGAGAAGAATATGGGATTGGAGGCCTGGACTCCTGGATACCTGCTTCGGCTCTGGCCGGCCAGGGGCTTTCCTGGGACTCCCAACCCATTTCCATCTGCGCTGTGCGGGGGGTGGGGGGGGGGTGGGGGGTGGTGTAGGGAGGTGTGCTGAGAGAGTGGGAGGAGGCTGGAGAGGCTGTGCAGTGGGCGTGGCTCCGGTTGGGAGGTGGGAACGCCCCCGCTGGGCATGCGCCCTCAGGCCCCAGGGGGTGCTCCAGATCAAGCCAACCTTGCCTGTTAGTGAAGCTAGTTTCTTGTGGAGCAATCAACCACCCAGGCAGAAGTCTCTGCATCCATCTGTCCATTCTGTCTGGGTCGTCTCAGCCTGGGGGGTCTAGACTGGCCATGTCACACACCCTTGACCGTTTGTCAAGCTGCTGCCACAGCTCGTCATCTCGCTGACTGCCGGATGCCCCACGGGCGGGGTCTGCGGGCTGCTCCTTCATCTCCCCTCTCCCTGGGCCATTCCATCCATCCCCATGGACTTGAACGTCAGCCACATGCTGGTTCTGAGACCCAGACTCTAACAATTTTTCTTTTTTCTATATTTGACTTGTGATGTTATGATTTATGGTAAGAAATAAAAATTTGGTCTTTGACCCTGGTCTCACACAGAGCCTAAAACCCTTGGAATTTCCTGCAATAAGAGTGATCTAGGTGTCTTTTGTTAGGTTAACACGGTGACTTTTGGAAAGCCCCTGGGTCATGGAAGGAGAGGGGCTGGGTGTCAGGGAAGGCAACCATGAATACAGAGTAGAAATTCAGTGCTGCCCCCTCCCACCTCCAGGGAGGGGAGAGGGGCTGCAGGCTGACTCACTCATCAATGATCAATGATGTAATCAAGCATGCCTTTGTAATGAAGCCTCCCTGACAACCAGAAGGGTGAGGTTCAGAGAGCTTCCTGATTGGTGCACGCGTGGAAATTTGGGGAGAGTAGTGCGCGTGGAGGTGGGCGCCCCTCCCCTACACCTTGCTCTTCCATCCGGCTATTCCTGAGTTGTGTCCTTTTGTAATGAAATGGTGATCTAGTAAGTAAAATGTCTCTCTGAGTTCTGTGAGCCACTCCAGCAAATTACTCAACCCCCCCAGGAGGGGTTCCAGGGATCCTTTGATTTATAGCCAGTTGGTGAGAAGCACAGGTGACAATTTAATTTAGACACACTTGGCGGCTGAAGTTGGGGGGACAGTCTCTGTAGGAGTGAGCCCTTACCCTGTGGGATCTGATGCTGTCTCCAGGTAGGGTGTCAGAACTCAGTTGAGTTGCAGGACAGCCAACTAGCGTCGCGGGGTGGGGGACAAGCCCACATGGTGGAACTGGAATCAGAATTGTAGACTTGTAAAGTGCAGGCATTTTAATTGGCATGAGTAAAGGGCCCACATCACTGATGCATAACTCAGTGAATTTTCTCAACGAGAAGAGCACCCGGATCAGGAGACAGAACATGCCAGCCTTAGGCAGCCCCACAGGGCCCCTCTGGTCACTGCCTGTCCCCGGGGCAGCCACCTGTCCGATGCCCAGCAATGTGTTAAGCAGAATAATGCCCCCTAAAGATGTCCACGTTCTAATCCTGGAGCTTCGTGTGGCAAAGGGGAATAGAGATTGCTGATCAGCTGACCTTGACATGGGGGCTGACCCCAGATTCCCCAAGTCTTGATTAGAGGGAGGCCGGAGGGTCAGAGAGAGAGATGTTGGCTTTGAAGACAGAAGACGGGACCCTCATCCAAGGAGTGTAAGTGGCCTCTAGAAGCCAGAAAAGGCAGGTACAGATTCTCCCCTGGAGCTCCAGAAGGAGCCCAGCTCTGCCCAGCCTTGCGTTCAGCCCAGCAAGCCCCATCTCCTGAGCCCCAGAACTGAGAGAGAGTACATCTGCATCGTTTGAAGCCGCCGAGTTAGTGGTAACCTGGGACACTGGCCACGGGACACTGATGCTGGCATTCTCAGTGGGCTTTGCCTGCTGTTGAACTTGATGAAAATGGAATCCTGTGTGTGTACGTCTCTTCCTCTGGCTCCTGTCTGGAGGGTGTTCAGTTTTGGGGGGCTCTGCCTCCAAAATGTCTCTGCAGGGGCGCCTGGTGGGTTCAGTCGGAAGATCGTGCAGCTCTTGATCTCGGGGTCATGAGTTCGAGCCCCATGTTGTGTGTAGAGATTACTTAAAAATAAATAAACAAACTTTAAAAAGTCGTCTCTGGAAACCTGCTCCTCCTCTCCACCCCCTTCCGGTGGATAGCACCTCCTTCTGGCCTCCAAAAGGCCACTTCCCACGAGGCCGCCAACCCCCCATGGCTTGTGTTCTTACCTAAAATAAAACCAAGAACCCTCAGAACCCTCAGACTGCACGGGTGGGAGTGGAAAATGGTACAACCACCCCAGAAAACAGTTGGGCCATTGCTTATGAAGTTGGACAGGCAGCTTCCCTGTGATCCAGCCATCCCACCCCTGGGGGTTGACCAGGGAGACGTGTATGCTCCTAACAGTTTTGCTGATAATCACCCCAAACGGAAAGCATCCCAGTCACCCATCAACAAGCAAATGATATGTATCCACGATTCAGTAGAAAAAAAAGCTACCAATAGATGCTATGATATGGATGAATCTCAAAACCATTACACGGAGCGAAAGAAGCCAGACACAGAGATGGAGTGTGTGCTTCTGTTTCTATGAAGTTCTAGCACAGATGGGACGAATGCATGGTGGAAACAAAAATCGGGACAGAGGTGACCTTTGGACGGGGGACATGGAGATTGACCGGAGAGGGGCACAAGAGCTTTGTGGAGGGACGGGAATATCCGTGGTTGGAGGCTGCATCATGCAGGTACCTGTATTTGTCCGAACTCAGCGACTGTACACTTAAGGATTTATGCATTTCGCTCTAGTAAATTTTATCTTCAAAGAAAAAAAAAACATTAGCAAATACTGAAGCCTAGCTAATGATCTGCATGCTGAAATATTTAGGGGTGATGCAGCTTGATGTCTGCTGCTTATTTTAAAATGCATCTGGAAAAATAAAATGGCCAGATTGGGGGGGAAGGAGGGGGGCGGATGGGTGGGGGAAGGAGGGGGGGCGGATGGGTGGGGGAAGGAGGGGGGCGGATGGATGCACTGACAGACATGAAATAGAGCAGGTAGAGCAAAATGTGGACGGTAGAATCTAATGGTGGGTTCTGGGAGTTCACTGTAAATTCTTTCAACTTTTCTTTAGGTTTGAAATTTTTCATCACAAATGTTGGGGGAAGTCATCCCAACTCCTCCCTGAAGCCCACAGGCCCTGCATGACCTACCCCTGTCCCCCTCCCTGCCTTCCCCGCCTCACTCTCTCCCCCTCACTCATTCCGCTCCAGCCACAGGGGCCTCTTGCTGTTCCCCCAACACTCTGAGCTCGGTTCTGCCTCAGGGCCTTTGCACCTGCTGCTTCTTTCTCTGAAAGTCCCTCCCTACCACCACTACTCTCTTCTGCATAAACCCAGACCCTCCTCATCTCTGGGTCTCCGCTCAGATGGTATCTCCTCAGGCTTTCATTGGTCACCTCATTTAAAATCATGGTACCCTGCTCATTTTCAAGCAGCCCCATCACACGGTCCTATCTCATTTATGAATCTGTGTACTTGTGTGTTGGACTGAGAGCTCCACGGGGACAGGAATGGGTCTGCTTTTTTTTCCGCTGTGTCCCCAACACCTAGCCGCATGCTGGCATGAACAAGTCAGTCAGAGAACAGAGGGACAGCTGGGTGGGCAGATGGATGGATGGACAGACAGATGGGTGGATGGACAGATGGGTAGATGGACAAGGTGGGCAGGCGGATGGATGAACAGATGACTGGATGGATGGATGGACAGATGGATGACTGGTCAGTGGGTTGGTTGGTGGATGGACAGACAGGTAGATCAGCAGATAAGAAGGCGGATGGATGGATGGATGGATGGATGGATGGGATGGACGGACATAATGATGAACAAACATCCCAAGTGGGGACCGGTGTGGGGGTCTGGGCACTTGTCTTAAGATCTCAGGAAAGGGCAGAGCTGCTTGGGCTCCTCAAGATGGCTGCTGGAAAGCCTTCTCAGGGGAAGGAAAGCTCACCTGATTACCGCTCCAGGGACCTGGCGAGCACGTCATCACTAGGCACGCTTGCCCGGCCGCAGCCCAGCCTCATAGCAAGCGAGGCTGCCGACGTTCACACCTGGAAGGATGCTCAGGAAGCGAACTGCAGATTTCCTCAACTGGTCATCTTTGGGCTGCATTGGAGGCACTTTCCCATATGACAGGAGACCTTCCTGGACATTTGAGAACTCGACTTTATGACCCCAGTCAGCCAGTCCCCTGACTTCTGGCCACCTCTTTTGCACCTGTGAAGTGCAAAGTAATAACCCTTTTCATGAGGTGTGTTTTCAGGGCTAGCAGGCACCCGGGGAAGCACTTGGTGTTGTCAGGCTGGGCTGACAGGTGGGCTACTGCCCCTGTTTGACAAATGAACTTGAGATTCAGAGCGGTCAGGTCACTTGCCTGAGGGCACTCAGCCCAAGTCCCTCCTTAACCCAGGCTGTAATAAACTCAAGGTTGCCAGGCATCCAGGGGGCAGGTGGTGAGGATGGGGTGGTGGGCCCTCCCGCGAGCTGCGCTCCCGTTAACTGGACCATGTGCCCACAGGATGTGGTCCAGCCTCAGCGAATGGTTTTGGCAGGAGAGGCTGTGGCTGCCACCCAACAACTCGTGGGCTGCCCTGGAGGACCGGGATGGCCTGGTCTATGCCCACCCCCGGGATATGCTGGCAGCCCTGCCCCTGGCGCTGGCCCTGGTGGTCATGCGCTTCGTCTTCGAGAGGTGAGTGTCCGCCTCTCGGCGGTGCCCGTCCCCGCTGTCGTTCCCCTGTGCGCAGTGCTCACCCTGGCCATCCGTCCTGTGTGGTTTTCGTCCTAATGCATCCTGGATGGAGCCTGGCTTGGAGGCCGGGCCTTTCCCGGCTCCACCTTGCCCCTAGCCGCCACCGCCCACACTCTTCCAGCCTCTGAGGCTGGTTTGCTATTACCGCGGCGGCCTGCCGCTTGGGCCTGGGCATGCCTTGGGTGTCGTCAGCAAATGGCGGGAGGCCCCGGAGGGCGTGTTCTTGCTTTGCTGACCAAGGATGGGTCTGCAGAGGCCAGTCAGCAAGCAAAGAAACTTTTTTTTTTCTTTTTAAGATTTTATTTATTTGAGAGAGAGAGATCACCAGCAACGGGGGGGAAGGGTAGAGGGAGAAGCAGAAGCAGACTCCCCGCTGAGCAGGAAGCCCAATACGATGGGGAGGGGGTTCCATCTCAGGACCCTGAGATTATGATCTGAGCCGAAGGCAAATGCTTAACCGCTTAACCAAAGCAAAGAGCAAAGACATTCTTGCCCACTCCCTCCTGCCTCTCTCCTATAGGCAAGGTGACCCTCAACCTCACCATCCCCCCTCAGCCCCCACAAACCCCCATCCCCCACAACCCCCAGCTCACCCCACCATCCCTCCCTCACTCCCCCACCTCACTCCCCGTGCCATCCTTCCATCAGCCCCCTACTATCCCTCTCTCACCCCCCACCTCACCCTCTCCACCCCTCCCTCCTGGCTCCTAACACCTTCCCTCCTCCCTCTGTAGCCAAAGGAAGGAGCAAAAGCACTCTGGCCTCCCCTTT